>NW_028163356.1:5000-24971 GCF_964263955.1 Coregonus lavaretus
TAACAAACTATCGTTTTGGCAAGTCGGTTAGGACATTACATTTACATTTTAGTCATTTAGCAGACGCTCTTATCCAGAGCGACTTACAGTTAGACTTTGTGCATGACACAAGTAATTTTTCCAACAATTGTTTACAGACAGATTATTTCACTTATAATTCACTGTATCACAATTCCAGTGGGTCAGAAGTTTACATACACTAAGTTGACTGTGCCTTTAGACAGCTTGGAAAATTCCAGAAAATGATGTCATGGCTTTAGAAGCTTCTGATAGGCTAATTGACATCATTTGAGTCAATTGGAGGTGTACCTGTGGATGTATTTCAAGGCCTACCTACAAACTCAGTGCCTCTTTGCTTGACATCATGGGACCATGCAGCTGTTATCCCGCTCAGGAAGGAGACGCGTTCTGTCTCCTAGAGTTGAACGTACCTTGGTGCGAAAAGTGCAAATCAATCCCAGAACAACAGCAAAGGACCTTGTGAAGATGCTGTAGGAAACAGATTCAAAAGTATTTATAGCCACAGTAAAACGAGTCCTATATCGACATAACCTGAAATGCCGCTCAGCAAGGAAGAAGCCACTGCTCCAAAACCGCCATAAAAAAGCCAGACTATGGTTTGCAACTGCACATTGGGACAAAGATCGTTCTTTTTGGAGAAATGTCCTCTGGTATGATGAAATAAAAATAGAACTGTTTGGCCATAATGACCATCGTTATGTTTGGAGGAAAAAGGTGGTTGCTTGCAAGCCGAAGAACACCATCCCAACCGTGAAGCATGGAGGTGGCAGCATCATGCTGTGGGGGTGCTTTGCTGCAGGAGGGACTGGTGCACTTCACAAAATAGATGGCATCATGAGGAAGGAAAATTATGTGGATATATTGAAGCAACATCTCAAGACATCAGTCAGGAAGTTAAAGCTTGGTTGCAAATGGGTCTTCCAAATGAACAATGACCCCAAGCATACTTCCAAAGTTGTGGCAAAATGGCTTAAGGACAACAAAGTCAAGGTATTTGATCTTGATATTTGATCACAAAGCGCTGACCTCAATCCTATAGAAAATATGTGGGCAGAACTGAAAAAGCGTGTGCGAGCAAGGAAGCCTACAAACCTGAGTCAATTACACCAGCTCTGTCAGGAGGAATGGGCCAAAATTCAACCAACTTATTGTGTGAAGCTTGTGGAAGGCTACCCGAAACATTTGACCCAAGTTAAACAATTTAAAGGCAATGCTACCAAATACTAATTGAGTGTATGTAATCTTCTGACCCACTGGGAATGTGATGAAAGAAATAAAAGTTGAAATAAATAATTCTCTCTACTATTATTCTGACATTTCACATTCTTAAAATGAAGTGGTGATCCTAACTGACCTAAGACAGGGAATCTTTACTAGGATTAAATGTCAGGAATTGTGAAAAACTGAGTTTAAATGTATTTGGCTAAGGTGTATGTAAACTTCCGACTTCAACTGTATGTATGTGTGTGTCAATGCGTGCTTAAAGAATCATTCTGTAATCTGGTATATTGCAGACAGCTAAGGCATCTATGAACTAATCCTAGAACAGCATACACCTGCATACCTAGAACGCTATACACCTGCACACCTAGAACGCTGCACACCTACACACCTAGAACGCTGCACACCTACACACCTAGACCAATATGCAACTACACACCTAGAACGCTATACACCTACACACCTAGAACGCTGCACACCTACACACCTAGACCAATATGCAACTACACACCTAGAACGCTATACACCTGCACACCTAGAACGCTATACACCTACACACCTAGAACGCTATACACCTACACACCTAGAACGCTATACACCTGCACACCTAGAACGCTATACACCTACACACCTAGAACTCTATACACCTGCATACCTAGAACGCTATACACCTACACACCTAGAACTCTATACACCTGCATACCTAGAAAGAGAGACGTGAAGAGACAGAAAGAGAGACAGAAAGAGATAGAAAGAGAGACAGAAAGACACAGCGTTGAGAAACAGAGACAAAATAAAAAAGAGAAACTACGGGGGGGGGGGGGGGGGGGGGGGGATGCCGTAGGTTGGGTAGCGAGAGAGAGAAAGTGATGAGAATGAGTAAAGAGAGAGAAGAAAAAGAAGGGGGAATGTGAGGAGGGATCCTGAACTGAGTGGGAACCCAGTGGAGGTGCGTCTGTCTAGCGGAGTTCACAGAGAACTAACTATCTACCCTCCTTGACAGCTACGCCCCTCCAGGCAGAGCAGCCAGGTCACCCGTGATACAAGTCAGTATTCGACGTCCATCCATGTCTGAGGACGTCGGGAGATGACGTGGAAACCGGCCACTAGGGGGAAACAGTGAGCGCTGTTACCTTCAGGTAGGTTTAGGTTTTTCTGGGGTGTTGTGGACGGGGACGGTGGTGTAAGCACCTGCCTCTGATTCCACAGGTTCGAATCCATCAATAGAAAGTTGTTTTGATATTTTAGTTTTGAGCCTGTCCCAAACCTTAACCCTTACCTTAACCTTTCGGAGTTAATGCCTAATCTTAACCTTCAACACAAAAAACATGGATGAACGTCTAATTCTGACGTGAGACTGTGAGAGCTAGTTGAGGCAGAGAGGGGGTCCCTCCAGCACATGCATGCAGGCACACACACACACACACACACACATACACACACACACACACACACACACACACACACACACACACACACACACACACACACACACACACATACACACACATACACACACACACACACACACACACACACACACACACACACACACAAAACACACACACACTCCTCTCATCATCCTCCAGAGCTACTGAGATGTCTAAGCCGAAGTGACAGGTTATTGAGGTTCCCCCAGCGTGTGTCTATGTCTCTGTGTGTCTGTGTGTCAGTGTGTGTGTGTGTGTCTGTGTCTGTGTGTGTGTGTGTGTGTGTGTGTGTGTCAGTGTGTGTCAGTGTGTGCCTGTGTGTGTCTGTCTGTGTCTGTGCCCATGTGTGTGTGTGTGTGTGTGTCTGTGTGTATCTGTGTGTGTTTGTGTGTGCCTGTGTGTGTGTGTGTCTATGTGTGTGTGTGTGTGCGTGCCTGTTACTGTGCCTGTGTGTTTCTGTCTGTATTTGTGTGTGTGTGTGCGTGTGTGGCTGTGCCTCTGTGTGTGTCTTTGTGTGTGTTTGGAGGTGGATCTAAGGCTCCATGAAAGATGAAAGAAACAGATTGGCACTGTTCACTCCTTTCTCTGCATTTACTGCTGAACTGCTGGTGACCCATGATGCATTTCACCTGTCTCTCTCACTCTCATACTCTCTCCCAATCCCTCCCTCCCTCCCTCCCTCCCTCCCTCCCTCCCTCCCTCCCTCCCTCCCTCCCTCCCTCCCTCCCTCCCTCCCTCCCTCCCCCCCTCTCTCTCTCTCTCTATCTCTCTCTATCTCTCTCTCTCTCCACTTCTCTTCTTTGGTTATGTAATCACTGTCATGTCTTATCAGATGTATGTGTTTGTATACGTGAGTAAAGTCAGGGTATGTCGTGTGTGTTTGAGCAGGGAGTCTTCACTAAGAGGGGTGTGCTTTCTTTCTTTCCCAATACAGATATGTATGATAAGAAGATTATAGTCCGGAGGATACCACACCCACAGGGTTAGTGGACCACCTTTGTGTACAAGTCTTCAACTGATTTTGCTTGTTTATGCTGTTGCTTCACACTTAAAGGTACATAGAAATAGATAAAAAGTTTTTCCTGGATACCTATAATAAGAAACTATAGCTATAATAAGATACTATCACTATGATAAGATACCATAGCTATAATAAGATACTATAGCTATAATAAGATACTATAACTATAATAAGATGCTATAACTATAATAAGATACTATAGCTATAATAAGATACTATACCTATAAGATCCATAGCTTTAATAAGATACTATAGCTATAATAAGACACTATAGCTATAATAAGATACTATAGCCATAATAAGATACTATAACTATAATAAGATGCTATAACTATAATAAAATACTATAGATATAATAAGATACTATAACTATAATAAGATACCATAGCTACAATAAGATACTATAACTATAATAAGATACTATACCTATAATAAGATAACATAGCTATAATAAGATACTAGAGCTATAATAAGATACTATAGCTATAATAAGATACTATAGCTATAATAAGATACTATAGCTATAATAAGATACTATAACTATAATAAGATGCTATAGCTATAATAGGATACCATAGCTATAATAAGATACTATAGCTATAATAAGATACCATAGCGATATTAAGATACTATAACTATAATAAGATAACATAGCTATAATAAGATAACATAGCTATAATAAGATACTAGAGCTATAATAAGATACTATAGCTATTATAAGATACTATAGCTATAATAAGATACTATAGCTATAATAAGATACTATAGCTATAATAAGATACTATAGCTATAATAAGATACTATAACTATAATAAGATACTATAGCTATAATAAGATACTATAACTATAATAAGATGCTATAACTATAATAAGATACCATAGCTATAATAAGATACTATAGCTATAATAAGATACCATAGCTATATTAAGATACTATAACTATAATAAGATACTATAGCTATAATAAGATACTATAGCTATAATAAGATACTATACCTATAATAAGATACCATAGCTATAATAAGATACTGTAGCTATAATAAGATACTAGAGCTATAATAAGATACTATAGCTATAATAAGATACTATAGCTATAATAAGATACTATAGCTATAATAAGATACTACAGCTATAATAAGATACTATAACTATAATAAGATGCTATAGCTATAATAGGATACCATAGCTATAATAAGATACTATAGCTATAATAAGATACCATAGCTATATTAAGATACTATAACTATAATAAGATAACATAGCTATAATAAGATAACATAGCTATAATAAGATACTAGAGCTATAATAAGATACTATAGCTATAATAAGATACTATAGCTATAAATAGGATACTATACCTATAATAAGATACCATAGCTATAATAAGATACTATAACTATAATAAGATACTATAGCTATAATAAGATACCATAGCTATAATAAGATACTATAACTATAATAAGATGCTATAGCTATAATAAGATACCATAGCTATAATAAGATACTATAACTATAATAAGATACCATACCTATAATAAGATACTATAACTATAAAAAGATACCATAGCTATAATAAGATACTATAACTATAATAAGATACCATAGCTATGATAAGATACTATAACTATAATAAGATGCTATAGCTATAATAGGATACCATAGCTATAATAAGATACTATAGCTATAATAAGATACCATAGCGATATTAAGATACTATAACTATAATAAGATACCATAGCTATGATAAGATACTATAACTATAATAAGATACTATACCTATAATAAGATACCATAGCTATAATAAGATACTATAACTATAATAAGATACTATAGCTATAATAAGATACCATAGCTATAATAAGATACTATAACTATAATAAGATGCTATAGCTATAATAAGATACTATAGCTATATTAAGATACTATAGCTATAATAAGATAACATAGCTATAATAAGATAACATAGCTATAATAAGATACTAGAGCTATAATAAGATACTATAGCTATAATAAGATACTATAGCTATAATAAGATGCTATAGCTATAATAGGATACCATAGCTATAATAAGATACTATAGCTATAATAAGATACCATAGCTATATTAAGATACTATAGCTATAATAAGATACCATAGCTATATTAAGATACTATAACTATAATAAGATACTATAGCTATAATAAGATACTATAGCTATAATAAGATACTATACCTATAATAAGATACCATAGCTATAATAAGATACTATAGCTATAATAAGATACTAGAGCTATATTAAGATACTATAACTATAATAAGATAACATAGCTATAATAAGATACTATAGCTATAATAAGATACTATAGCTATAATAAGATACTATAACTATAATAAGATGCTATAGCTATAATAGGATACCATAGCTATAATAAGATACTATAGCTATAATAAGATACCATAGCGATATTAAGATACTATAACTATAATAAGATAACATAGCTATAATAAGATACTAGAGCTATAATAAGATACTATAGCTATTATAAGATACTATAGCTATAATAAGATACTATAGCTATAATAAGATACTATAGCTATAATAAGATACTATAGCTATAATAAGATACTATAACTATAATAAGATACTATAGCTATAATAAGATACTATAACTATAATAAGATGCTATAACTATAATAAGATACCATAGCTATAATAAGATACTATAGCTATAATAAGATACCATAGCTATATTAAGATACTATAACTATAATAAGATACTATAGCTATAATAAGATACTATAGCTATAATAAGATACTATACCTATAATAAGATACCATAGCTATAATAAGATACTATAGCTATAATAAGATACTATAGCTATAATAAGATACTATAGCTATAAATAGGATACTATACCTATAATAAGATACCATAGCTATAATAAGATACTATAACTATAATAAGATACTATAGCTATAATAAGATACCATAGCTATAATAAGATACTATAACTATAATAAGATGCTATAGCTATAATAAGATACCATAGCTATAATAAGATACTATAACTATAATAAGATACCATACCTATAATAAGATACTATAACTATAAAAAGATACCATAGCTATAATAAGATACTATAACTATAATAAGATACCATAGCTATGATAAGATACTATAACTATAATAAGATACTATAGCTATTATAAGATATATAGCTATAATAAGATACTATAACTATAATAAGATACCATAGCTATAATAAGATACCACAGCTATAATACGATACTATAGCTATAATAAGATACTATAACTATAATAAGATACCATACCTATAATAAGATACTATAACTATAATAAGATACCATAGCTATAATAAGATACTATAGCTATAATAAGATACTATAGCTATAATAAGATACTATAACTATAATAAGATACCATACCTATAATAAGATACTATAGCTATAATTAGATAACGCAGCTATAATACGATACTATAGCTATAATAAGATACCATTACTATAATAAGATACTATAACTATAATAAGATACTATAGCTATAATTAGATACTATAGCTATAATAAGATACTATAGCTATAATAAATACCACAGCTATAATGAGATACTATAGCTATAATAAGATACCATTACTATAATAAGATACTATAACTATAATAAGATACCATCGCTATAATAAAATATTTAGCTATAATAAGATACTATAGCTATAATAAGATACCACAGCTATAATAAGATACCATAGCTATAATAAAATACTATAGCTATAATAAGATACCATAGCTATAATAAGATACTACATTTATAATAAGATACTATAGCTATAATAAGATACCTTAGCTATAATAAGATACTATAGCTATAATAAGATACTATAGCTATAATAAGATACCACAGCTATAATAAGATACCATAACTATAATAAGATACCATTACTATAATACGATACTATAACTATAATAAGATACCATAGCTATTATAAGATACTATAGCTATAATAAGATACCATAGCTATAATAAGATACTATAGCTATAATAAGATACCATAGCTATAATAATATACTATAGCTATAATAAGATACCATAGCTATAATAAGATACTATATTTATAATATGATTCTATAGCTATAAGAAGATACTATATATATAATAAGATACTATAGCTATAATAATATATGATAACTATAATAAGATACTATAGCTATAATAAGATACCATAGCTAAAATAAGATACCATTGCTATAATAAGATACCATAGCTATAACAAGATACCATAGCTAAAATAAATACTATAGATATAATAAGATACTATATATATAATAAGATCCTATAGATATAATAAGATACCATAGCTATAATAAGATACTATAACTACAATAAGATACTATAACTATAATAAGATCCTATAGATATAATAAGATACTATAACTATAATAAGATACTATAACTATAATAAGATACCATAGCTATAATAAGATACTATAGCTACAATAAGATACTATAGCTATAATAAGATACTATAGCTACAATAAGATACTATAGCTATAATAAGATACTATAGCTACAATAAGATACTATAGCTATAATAAGATACTATAGCTACAATAAGATACTATAGCTATAATAAGTCAACTCTGCGTCTCTATGTCTGTGCTTTTATTTAACACCTACCACAGGGGGTTAATGGTGTCTTCGAGTCAATCCATCTCTTTCTCCCTCTCTCTCTCATTTCCCCTTCTTTCTCTCTCTCTTCATCACCCCTTTCCTTCATCCATCTCCCTCTCAATGGTGTCTATGCCAGTTGGACCTAGTCGTTGCCTTCTGGCTTCTGTATAAATTGAAATATCTCTGTTTCAACAGCCTCCATGATCTCCAGCTTATAAATAGAACTTGGGTTCTGTCTGCTGATTCTGAATCTGTGGGATTGGAAAAAACAGACAGGATTGGAAACTGGGAGAAGAGATGCAAATGTAAACCATGGAAGCAATGTGGTTAGATGAGATGGAAGCACCAATGCTTATGTAGAAAAAGAAACAGCAAAAAGAGAAATGAAAGACCGTCGTGAACTTGTGAGTGAGAGTTGGGAGCGGTGAACAGATTCGACCAGGAATGTAATGTAATATTGTATCTGGAAGATGGGTGAAAGGTCTTAGGTAAACTTGAGTTTACTCTCTCCATCCAGGAAAATACCTTTGAAGTGAAGTTCATCCACCATAGTGCTGAGCGATTAACCAAAATGTTGTTTTATTTTTTGGGTTGTAAAACAACTAATTGATCGACGTCGTTAAATTACTTGAATTCCATTTACTTCATTTTTTTTGTGAGCCCAATGCGCCATTTCTCTAAAGAGAAATCAAATCATCCATGAGAGAAATCAAGTCAAGAACAACGTGGAACGCTGGGCTGAAGGGCGTTGTAGTTTTGATTAGGCAAATATTCAACCTAGTTCACTGCAGAAACTTGGAAATGGACTACAATGATCATTTACACAAAACAACAATGAGAAGGGATAGATACAGTTGGTGAGGTAGCTCTGCCCAACTGACAGTTCTAGTAGTTGGTAATGATCAGTCTTGAAAGCGTGCCTTATCTACTTTGAAGAACTAGTCAAATATAAACGTAACCTTAAACACTTCGAAATTTGACGTTTGGAAGAACTTCGAAATTTGACGTTTGAGAAACATGGATGAACGTCTAATTCTGACGCGAGACTGTGAGAGCTGGTTGAGAGTAGAGTAGGGTAGAGCACTAGAGTATAGTAGGGTAGAGTAGGGTACTAGAATAGAGTTCAGTAAAGTAGAGTTTAGTACACTACAATGTACTCTCCTATACTCTACTTTTGTTTTCTCTACTCACTGTATTGTATTGCGCTGTACTGTATTGTACTGTACTGTATTGTATTGTACTGTACTGTACTGTATTGTATTGCGCTGTATTGTATTGTATTGTACTGTATAATACTGTACTGTATTGTACTGTACTGTACTGTACTGTATTGTATTGTACTGTACTGTACTGTATTGCTTTGTATTGTATTGTACTGTATTGTACTGTATTGTATTGCACTGTATTGTATTGTATTGTACCGTATTGTACTGTATTGTATTGTACTGTATTGTACTGTATTGTATTGTACTGTATTTTACTGTATTGTATTGTACTGTATTGTATTGTACTGTACTGTATTGTATTGTACTGTATTGTACTGTATTGTATTGCGCTGTATTGTATTGTATTGTATTTGTACTGTATAGTACTGTACTGTATTGTACTGTACTGTATTGTATTGTATTGTATTGTACTGTACTGTACTGTACTGTACTGTACTGTACTGTATTGCACTGTATTGTATTGTACTGTATTGTACTGTATTGTATTGCGCTGTATTGTATTGTATTATATTGTATTGTATTGTACTGTATAGTACTGTACTGTATTGTATTGTATTGTACTGTACTGTACTGTACTGTATTGCACTGTATTGCACTGTATTGTATTGTACTGTATTGTACTGTATTTTACTGTATTGTATTTTACTGTATTGTATTGTACTGTATTTTACTGTATTGTACTGTATTGTACTGTATTGTACTGTATTGTACTGTATTGTACTGTACTGTACTGTATTGTATTGTATTGTATTGTATTGTACTGCATTGTACTGTACTGTATTGTACTGTACTGCATTGTATTGTACTGTATTTTACTGTATTGTATTGTACTGAATTTTACTGTATTGTATTGTACTGTATTTTACTGTATTGTACTGTACTGTATTGTATTGTACTGTATTGTACTGTATTTTACTGTATTGTACTGTACTGTACTGTACTGTACTGTATTGTATTGTACTGTACTGTATTGTATTGTACTGTATTTTACTGTATTGTATTGTACTGTATTTTACTGTAATGTATTGTACTGTATTTTACTGTATTGTACTGTACTGTATTGTATTGTACTGTACTGTATTGTATTGTACTGTACTGTATTGTACTGTACTGTACTGTACTGTACTGTACTGTACTGTACTGTACTGTACTGTACTGTACTGTATTGTATTGTACTGTACTGTATTGTATTGTATGGTATTGTACTGTATTGTACTGTATTTTACTGTATTGTATTGTACTGTATTTTACTGTATTGTATTGTACTGTATTTTACTGTATTGTACTGTACTGTATTGTATTGTACTGTACTGTATTGTATTGTACTGTATTTTACTGTATTGTACTGTAATGTATTGTACTGTATTGTATTGTACTGTATTGTACTGTACTGTATTGTACTGTACTGTACTGTACTGTATTGTACTGTACTGTATTGTATTGTACTGTATTTTACTGTATTGTACTGTACTGTATTGTACTGTATTTTACTGTACTGTACTGTATTGTACTGTACTGTATTGTACTGTACTGTATTGTATTGTACTGTACTGTACTGTACTGTATTGTATTGTACTGTATTGTATTGTACTGTATTGTACTATATTCTGTCATACTCTACTCACTGTACAGTACTGAGAGAGAAAGGGAGGGGTTGTCCAGACATTCTTGGTTTGTCCACAAAGAGAAAGGAAACAGTTATCAGCTGAACATAACAGTATGCCAGTGTTAATCACTTAATAATTCATAAACATTGTGATTTTACTAATATCAATTTTAAGTAATTGGTAGGTCTACCATTACTTGTTACTTCTGTGAACTTTCATTATCCTATAAGGGAGAGAAAATAGAATCTTTGTTAACGGAAGCACAAAGCACAAGGCAATGTTTCTTAAACTTACAGAAAGACCTCAATTTCCCCAAAACGAAATATAAGTGTTGATATTAGTTGCTGGGGTCTTTAGGTCAACATTATTGTGTTTAGATGCATTTCTGATACCTTTTAAGACTTTTTCTGGTAGATGTTTTCTAAGACCCCTTTTCCATCTGTTTGACCAGAAATCAAAGCCTTTACTTTTGACTGATTTTTAAGATGAAAAATGGTGGGAGAATGTATCCATGCCTTCATTTCCCCAAAAAATATAAACTCTTAGCTTTCATTTGTCACCCAATTTGACATGCTCCTATAAACTCAACATGTTGGTGCTCATGGGTCCTCAGGGGTTTACATGGAAATGGCCTTATCTCTCCACCAATCTATCTCTTTTACAGTCTACCGAAAGAACATTAAAATTGATTAAAGTCTGAATTATGATAACACTCTATTCAATTCAGTCATCAATCCATCTGCACTTAGAACACTATCTATACAACGACAGAATATCTTTATATCTGATTGTCAACACACTGGGAATGCATCCCAAATGGCACCCTATTCCCTGTATAGTGCACTACGTTTGACCAGAGCCCTATGGGTCCTGGTCAGAGGTAGTGTGCTATAAAGGGAAAAAAGGTGACATTAGTGACTCATCCTGGAACCACACACTTCCCGTTCTGTTCTAGAACTCTTATCTGTTCATTTATTGAACAATGGATTCCATTCAGGCATTCCGCCCCCTCCTCTCTCTTCTCTTCTCTTCTCTTCTCGGAATGTAGATTTCCGACCACAAGGTTGGGGAGCCGGGTCGGTTGGAGTGCTTAGAGGTGGGGGGAGAGGTTGGAGGAAGGGATAGAGGGAGGGAGGGAGGGAGGGAGGGAGGGAGGGAGGGAGGGATGGAGGGAGGGAGCAATGGAAGGAGGGATGGAGGGAGGGATTGAGGGAGGGAGGGATGGAGGGATGGATGGAGGGAGGGAGCGATCGAGGGAGGGATGGAGGGATGGATGGAGGGAGGGAGCGATGGAGGGAGGGATGGAGGGAGCGATGGAGGGAGGGAGGGAGGGAGGGAGGGAGGGAGGGAGGGAGGGAGGGAGGGAGGGTAGAGTAGAGCAGAGTAGAGTAGAGTAGAGTACCAGCCAGCTCACCTGTGAAACAAGTCCGTTTTCAACCTCCATCCAGTGAGCGCTGTTACCTTCAAGTAGGTTTAGGTTTTGCTAGGGTGTTGTGGAGGGGGACGGTGGATGGGAGTATGCACCTGCCTCTGGTGCCAAACGTTGCATGCTCGAATCCAGCAATATAAACTTAACCTTAAACACTTCGAAATTTGACGTTTAGAAGAACTTCGAAATAGACGTTTGAGAAACATGGATGAACGTCTAATTCTGACGCGAGACTGTGAGAGCTAGTTGAGAGTAGAGTAGGGTAGAGCACTAGAGTAGAGTAGGGTAGAGCACTAGAGTATAGTAGGGTAGAGCACTAGAGTATAGTAGGGTAGAGCACTAGAGTATAGTAGGGTAGAGCACTAGAGTATAGTAGGGTAGAGCACTAGAGTATAGTAGGGTAGAACACTAGAGTAGAGTAGGGTAGAGCACTAGAGTATAGTAGGGTAGAGCACTAGAGTATAGTAGGGTAGAACACTAGAGTAGAGTAGGGTAGAGCACTAGAGTATAGTAGGGTAGAGCACTAGAGTATAGTAGGGTAGAGCACTAGAGTATAGTAGGGTAGAGCACTAGAGTAGAGTAGGGTAGAGCACTAGAGTATAGTAGGGTAGAGCACTAGAGTATAGTAGGGTAGAGCACTAGAGTATAGTAGGGTAGAGCACTAGAGTATAGTAGGGTAGAGCACTAGAGTATAGTAGGGTAGAGCACTAGAGTATAGTAGGGTAGAGCACTAGAGTATAGTAGGGTAGAGCACTAGAGTATAGAGTATAATAGTAGGGTAGAGCACTAGAGTATAGTAGGGTAGAGCACTAGAGTATAGTAGGGTAGAGCACTAGAGTATAGTAGGGTAGAGCACTAGAGTATAGTAGGGTAGAGCACTAGAGTATAGTAGGGTAGAGCACTAGAGTATAGAGTATAGTAGGGTAGAGCACTAGAGTATAGTAGGGTAGAGCACTAGAGTATAGTAGGGTAGAGCACTAGAGTATAGTAGGGTAGAGCACTAGAGTATAGTAGGGTAGAGCACTAGAGTATAGTAGGGTAGAGCACTAGAGTATAGTAGGGTAGAGCACTAGAGTATAGTAGGGTAGAGCACTAGAGTATAGTAGGGTAGAGCACTAGAGTATAGTAGGGTAGAGCACTAGAGTATAGTAGGGTAGAGCACTAGAGTATAGTAGGGTAGAGCACTAGAGTATAGTAGGGTAGAGCACTAGAGTATAGTAGGGTAGAGCACTAGAGTAGAGTAGGGTAGAGCACTAGAGTATAGGGTAGAGCACTAGAGTATAGTAGGGTAGAGCACTAGAGTATAGTAGGGTAGAGCACTAGAGTATAGTAGGGTAGAGCACTAGAGTATAGTAGGGTAGAGCACTAGAGTATAGTAGGGTAGAGCACTAGAGTATAGTAGGGTAGAGCACTAGAGTATAGTAGGGTAGAGCACTAGAGTATAGTAGGGTAGAGCACTAGAGTATAGTAGGGTAGAGCACTAGAGTATAGTAGGGTAGAGCACTAGAGTATAGTAGGGTAGAGCACTAGAGTAGAGTAGGGTAGAGCACTAGAGTATAGTAGGGTAGAGCACTAGAGTATAGTAGGGTAGAGCACTAGAGTATAGTAGGGTAGAGCACTAGAGTATAGTAGGGTAGAGCACTAGAGTATAGTAGGGTAGAGCACTAGAGTATAGTAGGGTAGAGCACTAGAGTATAGTAGGGTAGAGCACTAGAGTATAGTAGGGTAGAGCACTAGAGTATAGTAGGGTAGAGCACTAGAGTATAGTAGGGTAGAGCACTAGAGTATAGTAGGGTAGAGCACTAGAGTATAGTAGGGTAGAGCACTAGAGTATAGTAGGGTAGAGCACTAGAGTATAGTAGGGTAGAGCACTAGAGTATAGTAGGGTAGAGCACTAGAGTATAGTAGGGTAGAGCACTAGAGTATAGTAGGGTAGAGCACTAGAGTATAGTAGGGTAGAGCACTAGAGTATAGTAGGGTAGAGCACTAGAGTATAGTAGGGTAGAGCACTAGAGTATAGTAGGGTAGAGCACTAGAGTATAGTAGGGTAGAGCACTAGAGTATAGTAGGGTAGAGCACTAGAGTATAGTAGGGTAGAGCACTAGAGTATAGTAGGGTAGAGCACTAGAGTATAGTAGGGTAGAGCACTAGAGTATAGTAGGGTAGAGCACTAGAGTATAGTAGGGTAGAGCACTAGAGTATAGTAGGGTAGAGCACTAGAGTATAGTAGGGTAGAGCACTAGAGTATAGTAGGGTAGAGCACTAGAGTATAGTAGGGTAGAGCACTAGAGTATAGTAGGGTAGAGCACTAGAGTATAGTAGGGTAGAGCACTAGAGTATAGTAGGGTAGAGCACTAGAGTATAGTAGGGTAGAGCACTAGAGTATAGTAGGGTAGAGCACTAGAGTATAGTAGGGTAGAGCACTAGAGTATAGTAGGGTAGAGCACTAGAGTATAGTAGGGTAGAGCACTAGAGTATAGTAGGGTAGAGCACTAGAGTATAGTAGGGTAGAGCACTAGAGTATAGTAGGGTAGAGCACTAGAGTATAGTAGGGTAGAGCACTAGAGTATAGTAGGGTAGAGCACTAGAGTATAGTAGGGTAGAGCACTAGAGTATAGTAGGGTAGAGCACTAGAGTATAGTAGGGTAGAGCACTAGAGTATAGTAGGGTAGAGCACTAGAGTATAGTAGGGTAGAGCACTAGAGTATAGTAGGGTAGAGCACTAGAGTATAGTAGGGTAGAGCACTAGAGTATAGTAGGGTAGAGCACTAGAGTATAGTAGGGTAGAGCACTAGAGTATAGTAGGGTAGAGCACTAGAGTATAGTAGGGTAGAGCACTAGAGTATAGTAGGGTAGAGCACTAGAGTATAGTAGGGTAGAGCACTAGAGTATAGTAGGGTAGAGCACTAGAGTATAGTAGGGTAGAGCACTAGAGTATAGTAGGGTAGAGCACTAGAGTATAGTAGGGTAGAGCACTAGAGTATAGTAGGGTAGAGCACTAGAGTATAGTAGGGTAGAGCACTAGAGTATAGTAGGGTAGAGCACTAGAGTATAGTAGGGTAGAGCACTAGAGTATAGTAGGGTAGAGCACTAGAGTATAGTAGGGTAGAGCACTAGAGTATAGTAGGGTAGAGCACTAGAGTATAGTAGGGTAGAGCACTAGAGTATAGTAGGGTAGAGCACTAGAGTATAGTAGGGTAGAGCACTAGAGTATAGTAGGGTAGAGCACTAGAGTATAGTAGGGTAGAGCACTAGAGTATAGTAGGGTAGAGCACTAGAGTATAGTAGGGTAGAGCACTAGAGTATAGTAGGGTAGAGCACTAGAGTATAGTAGGGTAGAGCACTAGAGTATAGTAGGGTAGAGCACTAGAGTATAGTAGGGTAGAGCACTAGAGTATAGTAGGGTAGAGCACTAGAGTATAGTAGGGTAGAGCACTAGAGTATAGTAGGGTAGAGCACTAGAGTATAGTAGGGTAGAGCACTAGAGTATAGTAGGGTAGAGCACTAGAGTATAGTAGGGTAGAGCACTAGAGTATAGTAGGGTAGAGCACTAGAGTATAGTAGGGTAGAGCACTAGAGTATAGTAGGGTAGAGCACTAGAGTATAGTAGGGTAGAGCACTAGAGTATAGTAGGGTAGAGCACTAGAGTATAGTAGGGTAGAGCACTAGAGTATAGTAGGGTAGAGCACTAGAGTATAGTAGGGTAGAGCACTAGAGTATAGTAGGGTAGAGCACTAGAGTATAGTAGGGTAGAGCACTAGAGTATAGTAGGGTAGAGCACTAGAGTATAGTAGGGTAGAGCACTAGAGTATAGTAGGGTAGAGCACTAGAGTATAGTAGGGTAGAGCACTAGAGTATAGTAGGGTAGAGCACTAGAGTATAGTAGGGTAGAGCACTAGAGTATAGTAGGGTAGAGCACTAGAGTATAGTAGGGTAGAGCACTAGAGTATAGTAGGGTAGAGCACTAGAGTATAGTAGGGTAGAGCACTAGAGTATAGTAGGGTAGAGCACTAGAGTATAGTAGGGTAGAGCACTAGAGTATAGTAGGGTAGAGCACTAGAGTATAGTAGGGTAGAGCACTAGAGTATAGTAGGGTAGAGCACTAGAGTATAGTAGGGTAGAGCACTAGAGTATAGTAGGGTAGAGCACTAGAGTATAGTAGGGTAGAGCACTAGAGTATAGTAGGGTAGAGCACTAGAGTATAGTAGGGTAGAGCACTAGAGTATAGTAGGGTAGAGCACTAGAGTAGAGTAGGGTAGAGCACTAGAGTATAGTAGGGTAGAGCACTAGAGTATAGTAGGGTAGAGCACTAGAGTATAGTAGGGTAGAGCACTAGAGTATAGTAGGGTAGAGCACTAGAGTATAGTAGGGTAGAGCACTAGAGTATAGTAGGGTAGAGCACTAGAGTATAGTAGGGTAGAGCACTAGAGTATAGTAGGGTAGAGCACTAGAGTATAGTAGGGTAGAGCACTAGAGTATAGTAGGGTAGAGCACTAGAGTATAGTAGGGTAGAGCACTAGAGTATAGTAGGGTAGAGCACTAGAGTATAGTAGGGTAGAGCACTAGAGTATAGTAGGGTAGAGCACTAGAGTATAGTAGGGTAGAGCACTAGAGTATAGTAGGGTAGAGCACTAGAGTATAGTAGGGTAGAGCACTAGAGTAGAGTAGGGTAGAGCACTAGAGTATAGAGTATAGTAGGGTAGAGCACTAGAGTATAGTAGGGTAGAGCACTAGAGTATAGTAGGGTAGAGCACTAGAGTATAGTAGGGTAGAGCACTAGAGTATAGTAGGGTAGAGCACTAGAGTATAGTAGGGTAGAGCACTAGAGTATAGTAGGGTAGAGCACTAGAGTATAGTAGGGTAGAGCACTAGAGTATAGTAGGGTAGAGCACTAGAGTATAGTAGGGTAGAGCACTAGAGTATAGTAGGGTAGAGCACTAGAGTATAGTAGGGTAGAGCACTAGAGTATAGTAGGGTAGAGCACTAGAGTATAGTAGGGTAGAGCACTAGAGTATAGTAGGGTAGAGCACTAGAGTATAGTAGGGTAGAGCACTAGAGTATAGTAGGGTAGAGCACTAGAGTATAGTAGGGTAGAGCACTAGAGTATAGTAGGGTAGAGCACTAGAGTATAGTAGGGTAGAGCACTAGAGTATAGTAGGGTAGAGCACTAGAGTATAGTAGGGTAGAGCACTAGAGTATAGTAGGGTAGAGCACTAGAGTATAGTAGGGTAGAGCACTAGAGTATAGTAGGGTAGAGCACTAGAGTATAGTAGGGTAGAGCACTAGAGTATAGTAGGGTAGAGCACTAGAGTATAGTAGGGTAGAGCACTAGAGTATAGTAGGGTAGAGCACTAGAGTATAGTAGGGTAGAGCACTAGAGTATAGTAGGGTAGAGCACTAGAGTATAGTAGGGTAGAGCACTAGAGTATAGAGTATAGTAGGGTAGAGCACTAGAGTATAGTAGGGTAGAGCACTAGAGTATAGTAGGGTAGAGCACTAGAGTATAGTAGGGTAGAGCACTAGAGGTAGAGCCTAGTATAGTAGGGTAGAGCACTAGAGTATAGTAGGGTAGAGCACTAGAGTATAGTAGGGTAGAGCACTAGAGTATAGTAGGGTAGAGCACTAGAGTATAGTAGGGTAGAGCACTAGAGTATAGTAGGGTAGAGCACTAGAGTATAGTAGGGTAGAGCACTAGAGTATAGTAGGGTAGAGCACTAGAGTATAGTAGGGTAGAGCACTAGAGTATAGTAGGGTAGAGCACTAGAGTATAGTAGGGTAGAGCACTAGAGTATAGTAGGGTAGAGCACTAGAGTATAGTAGGGTATAGCACTAAAGTAGAGTAGGGTAGAGCACTAGAGTATAGTAGGGTAGAACACTAGAGTATAGTAGGGTAGAGCACTAGAGTAGAGTAGGGTAGAGCACTAGAGTAGAGTAGGGTAGAGCACTAGAGTATAGTAGGGTAGAGCACTAGAGTATAGTAGGGTAGAGCACTAGAGTATAGTAGGGTAGAGCACTAGAGTATAGTAGGGTAGAGCACTAGAGTATAGTAGGGTAGAGCACTAGAGTATAGTAGGGTAGAGCACTAGAGTATAGTAGGGTAGAGCACTAGAGTATAGTAGGGTAGAGCACTAGAGTATAGTAGGGTAGAGCACTAGAGTATAGTAGGGTAGAGCAGGGTACTAGAATAGAGTTCAGTAAAGTAGAGTTTAGTACACTACAATGTACTCTACTATACTCTACTTTTGTTTGCTCTACTCACTGTATTGTATTGTACTGTACTGTATTGTACTGTACTGTATTGTATTGCACTGTATTGTATTGTACTGTACTGTACTGTACTGTACTGTATTGTATTGTACTGTACTGTATTGTATTGTACTGTATTTTACTGTATTGTATTGTTCTTTATTTTACTGTATTGTATTGTACTGTCCTGTATTGTACTGTACTGTACTGTATTGCGCTGTATTATATTGTACTGTATAGTACTGTACTGTATTGTACTGTATTGTATTGCACTGTATAGTACTGTACTGTACTGTATTGTATTGTATTGTATTGTATTGTATTGTACTGTATTGTACTGTATTGTATTGTACTGTATTTTACTGTATTGTATTGAGGGAGGGGATATTTTAGAAAAGAGGGAAGAGTGAGTGATGATTTCAGGACGGTTGTTGGTCTCGTTCCCTCTTTCTCCTGTTCTCCGAGGGAAATAGGTTGTGTTTGAGTGTGAGTATGAATGTGTGTGTGAGTGTGTGTGTGTGTGTGTGTGTGTGTGAGTGTGTGTGTGTGTGTGTGTGTGTGTGTGAGTGTGTGTGTGAGTGTGTGTGTGTGTGTGTGTGTGTGTGTGTGTGTGTGTGTGTGTGTGTGTGTGTGTGTGTGTGTGTGTGTGTGTGTGTGTGTGTGTGAGTGTGTGTGTGTGAGTGTGTGTGTGTGAGTGTGTGTGTGTGTATTGGGGCCACAGTTTCTGTTGTAGCTCTCTCGGAGCCAAAGGCTCTGCATCTCTTCAGGAGTTTGAAGACACAAACTAAGTATTCTATCCTGCCAATATTCCCCAAAAATAAGATGTGTTTCAGTACCTTGAGTCTGATGTTCTCCCATCTCAAAGCCAGAACGCAGTGATCATGAGGACAAAGGTCAAATCGCTAACACAGTCACACAAACCTCAGCCTGAATGGGACTTCAGTCATCACAGCTGTAGAACCCTGTCTCTCCTTTATCCTTTCATCCTTCCTCTGTTTGGTCTCATTAACATACAGACCAAGTGCTGTGAACAAACCGACAAACCACGGAGGATAAAATCCCTCACTTTATTTGTTTTCCGCTACAACCCCCCCCCCTCT
>NW_028163355.1:0-25000 GCF_964263955.1 Coregonus lavaretus
ACAAAAATACAAAACATGTATTAGCATAAAATAGCACATTCTCCAAAACAGCCTTTAGCCTAGTGTATTCACTTCACACAAAGTCACCGGAAATTCAATTTACAGCTTTATTGACACTGACGGACTGCACACTCAACCCAAATGCAGTTAATAAATAATAATAAACAGTATAGCCTATAAAAGAACATGTGACTCTTTGAGCTGTCATTGTGCCTCTTCAGACAGTCACGAATGTGATAGGCCTATTTGCACAATTCACTACCTTGGCATCTCTGTTAACTTTTCAGTGCAGTGGGCTAAATCAGGGTCACGCAGAGTGATTATTGGTAGTCTTAAACAAATCTACGTTGAAACAAAAGTACACACCTCACACACATGGTTATGGGGCTTAAAAAAATAAATAAGACACTTTTACCATGTCAGATACACTGTTGAGTTGAAAAGTATTACATTTTTGAATTTTCATCCCAACATTACACTTTATATACATCACAGAAGACTGAAATATAGCAACATTTTTTGAAATAGGTGACTCGAATGTCGCGCGTCACTACTTCACAGGAGAGGCATTTGAACCTAAAAACATACTTTTTTTTTTATCAAAATGCGTTTTGGGGCAGAAATGCCTTCTGGAACATGTGAACTTTCATGTGCCTTAATAACAAACTTGTATGCCATCTGTAAATACAAATAAAATGGTTAAAGTACGAGCCTAATTGGTTTAGCCACAGGAACCTTCCCGCTAACCATGATTGGCTGAGATAATGGATGGGCTGGACATGCCGAGAGATGAGTTCGGATTGGTCTGCCATGTAGCAGGCTTCTGTCTATAATATGAGCTGCTTAGTATGTGTAAGTAATCATTTTTAAAACAGCTTTCTGGAAAGATATCACGAAGAACTGCGAAAGTGTTGCCAAGGCTCTCCACAATCAGTGGAATTCCCGGTGGAAGCAGAGTATGATAGCAAAGGAGATGGAGAAAATTCAGGCGTTTGATTGCAAATGTGGAGGGAGTCGAAAACACCTGTCTCCGGATTACATCTTCAAACTAAGGGCAACCATGGCATCCGTGACAGAGAGGGAGAAGTGTTCATCCTTGTATACGGGTAAGATAGTCTAGCTACATTTTCAGATATAATATACATTTCTAATTCTGTCAGAAAGTATTTTCATTGGAAGTTCAAGCGTACTGTTAGCTAGCTAGCTTACGTTAGCTGGCTGGCTGGCTGGCTCGCTAGTTAACATTACCTGTATAATCTGTGTAGTAATATTATTCATATCGCAGAGCCATTTGCATAGCTAGTTATACCCTAATGTTAGCTAGCTAGCTAACAGTGAACCTAGCTAGTTGGTTAGCTTTAGCTACCTGTAGATTCATGCAGGGTAGTAATGTTATGAGTTGGGATTATGGTTCATTGTTTAACTAGCTAGCTAGCTACATGTCAAAACAAACAACTCCACTATGCAAGTAACCATTTCACTGTACCGTTTACCAGAGATGGTAATGTGAAGAACAACATGACCTGCACCAAAGTCAAATTAGGATATAACGTTAGGCCAACGAGACAGTGTCACAGTTCTAAAACTCTCCGGTAGAATGCCCTGCTTTTATTTCGTCACACTCACAACCGTAAGCTATCTTCTGTAATTACCTCGCCATTAACTTGTAAATAATGATCTTGTTGTGAGTTTATTTTCCTGTAATAATGAATACAAATTAGCTCAAGTTAAAGCATCGTCAGCTATATGATATGGTCATTATTTGAACTGGCTAGCCAGCTACATTAATGTTAGCTAGCTAGCTAAGAAGCTAGAAAATAACCAAAATATTGTTTAGAACGTTGCTTTTAGTTGCCTGGTTTGCTAGATTGACGTATACTAAATTCATTTTTAAACGGATGGGTTTATTGTTTTTAAAATACACCAGTTATGCTATTTTGGTATAGAAGTCCTGGATGGCAGGGAGCTCGGCCCCAGTGATGTACCCTCTGTAGCACCTTTTGGTCGGATGCCAAGCAGTTGCCATACCAAGCGGTGATGCAGCCAGTCAAGATGCTCTCAATGGTGCAGTTGTTTAACTTTTTGAGGATCTGAGGGCCCATGTCAAATCTTTTTAGCCTGCTGAGGAGGAAGAGGCGTTGTCGCGCCTTATTCACATTGGTGTGTGTGGACCAGGTTAATTCCTTAGTGATGTGGAAACCGAGGAACTTGAAGCTGTTCACCCACTCCACATCCTGTCGATGTGGATGGGGGCATGCTCGCCCTCCTTTTCCTGAAGTCCACAATCAGCTCCTTTGTCTTGCTGACGTTGAGGGAGAGGTTGTTGTTCTGGCACCACACTGCCAGGTCACTGACCTCCTCTCTATAGCGGTCTCATCATCATCGGTGATCAGGCCTACCACAGTTGTGTCGTTAGCAAACTTAATGATGGTGTTGGAGTTGTGCGCGGCCACGCAGTCATGGGTGAACAGCGAGTACAGGAGGGGACTAAGCATGCACCCCTGAGTGGCCCCCGTGTTGAGGGTCAGCGTGGCGGATGTGTTGTTGCCCACCCTCACCACCTGGGGTCGGCCCGTCAGGAAGTCCAGGATCCAGTTGCAGAGGGAGGGGTTCAATCCCGGAGTCCTGAATTTAGTGATGTCCTTGGAGGGCACTATGGTGTTGAACGCTGAGCTATAGTCAATGAACAGCATTCTCACATACAGTGCCTTCAGAAAGTATTCATACCACATTACTTATTCCACATTTTGTTGTTACAGCCTGAATTCATTTTTTTTAACGTAATATAATACAGAAATATCTAATTTACATAAGTATTCACACCCCTGAATCAATACATGTCAGAATCACATTTGGTGAAATCCCTGAGCGGTTTCCTTCCTCTCTGGCAACTGAGTTAGGAATGACTCCTGTATCTTTGTAGTGACTGGGTGTATTGATACACCATCCAAAGTGTAATTAATAACTTCACCATGCTCAAAGGGATATTCAATGTCTGCTTTATTTTTCCCATCTACCAATAGGTGCCCTTCTTTGCGAGGCATTGGAAAACCTCCCTGGTCTTTGTGGTTGAATCTGTGTTAGAAATTCCCTGCTCGACTGAGGGACCTTACAGATAATTGTATGTGTGGGGTACAGAGATGAGGTAGTCATAAAGCAATCATGTTGAACACTATTATTGCACACAGAGTGAGTCCATGCAACTTATTACGTGACCTTGTTAAGCACATTTTTACTCCTGAACTTATTTAGGCTTGCCATTACAAATGGGTTGAATACTTATCAAGACATTTCAGCTTTTCATTTAGAATTAATTAGTACAAATTTCCAAAAACATTATTCCACTTTGACTTTATGGGGTATTGTGTGTAGGCCAGTGACACAACATCTCAATGTAATCCATTTAAAATTCAGGCTGTTACACAACACAATGTGGAAAAAGTCAAGGGTTGTGAATACTTTCTGAAGGCACTATAGGTGTTCCTCTTGTCCAGGTGGGAAAGGGCAGTGTGGAGTGCAATAGAGATTGCATCATCTGTGGATCTGTTGGGGCGGTATGCGAATTGGAGTGGGTCCAGGGTGTCTGGGATGATAATGTTGATGTGAGCCATGACCAGCCTTTCAAAGCATTTCGTGTCTACAGATGTGAGTGTTACGGGGTGACAGTAATTTAGAAAAGGTTACTTTGGTGTTCTTGGGCACAGGGACTGTGGTGGTCTGCTTGAAACATGTTGGTATTACAGACGGGGTTAGGTAGAGGTTGAAAAGGGTGAGGGATGCGTTTCTGTGTGTGGAGTAAAGGTGATCCAGAGTTTTCTTGCCTTTAGTTGCACAGGTGAACTGCTGGTAAAAATCTGGTAAAAACGGATTTCATTTTCCCTGCATTGAAATCAACGGCCACTAGGAGTGCCGGCTCTGGATGAGCGTTTTCTCTATACAGCTCTTTGTTTATGGCGGTAGATAAATATAGATCAAAGTGCTCTTGCTAAATAATACGGTCTGCAGATTATCATGAAGTATTCTAACTCAGGTGAGCTAAAACTCGAAACACCCTTAACATTAAAGATCATGCCCCAGCTGTTATTAACCAATCGACACACCCCTCCCCCTCTCATCTTTCCCGAGGCTGCCGTCCGATCTTGACTTGGAAAAGCCAGTGAGGATTATATTATCCATGGCCTTGTTTAAGCTACGACTCCGAGAAACATAGATCATTACAGTTCCGTTGATAGGATTGTCTCGAACGGAGCTCGTCCAGTTTGTTCTCTAGTGATTGTACGTTCGACAACAGAACAGAGGGGAGTGACGGTCTAGATGCTCGGCGGTGTAGTGATGACGCTGGCCTATGGCGGTCTAGATGCTCGGCGGTGTAGTCATGACGCTGGCCTATGGCGGTCTAGATGCTCGGCGGTGTAGTCATGACGCTGGCCTATGGCGGTCTAGATGCTCGGCGGTGTAGTCATGACGCTGGCCTATGGCGGTCTAGATGCTCGGCGGTGTAGTCATGACGCTGGTCTATGGCGGTCTAGATGCTCGGCGGTGTAGTCATGACGCTGGCCTATGGCGGTGTAGATGCTCGGCGGTGTAGTCATGACGCTGGCCTATGGCGGTCTAGATGCTCGGCGGTGTAGTCATGACGCTGGCCTATGGCGGTCTAGATGCTCGGGGGTGTAGTCATGACGCTGGCCTATGGCGGTCTAGATGCTCACCGGTGTAGTCATGACGCTGGCCTATGGCGGTCTAGATGCTCGGCGGTGTAGTCATGACGCTGGCCTATGGCGGTCTAGATGCTCGGCGGTGTAGTCATGACGCCGCCTCGCTTGCCTCTCTTTCGTCACCCCTTCTTCGTTCGAGTTCCGGGGATCAGGGCCTGGTAAGTATAAAGTCCAGAGCTGCAGACTCCTTGAAGTAGAAATCTTCATCCAAATCGAGGTTAGTGATCGCTGTTCTGATGTCCAGAAGCTGTTTTTGGTCAAAGGAAATTATGGCGGAAACAATTATGTACCAAAAAAAGTTAAGATCAGCGTTAAAAATAACACACAAAATAGCACATTTGATCAGGAGACGGTAAGACTGCAGCTATCCACTGCAACGACATCTCAGCTAAACACACACACCTCATGTGAAACTAGGCCCAGGATTGTCTCAGTATACAGGCCCAGGAGTGTCTCAGTATACAGGCCTAAGGGGGTTTCAGAGTGGCTGGGAGACTTAGACAGGGACTTGCTATCGGGCTTCAGCATCTATGACAGGCTATCCTACAGCCGTCATAAATAAACCAGAACTGGACCAGTGGAGGGGTCAGAGAGTAGCTGTATCATGATATTACTGGACCAGTGGAGGGGTCAGAGAGTAGCTGTATGATGATATTAATGGACCAGTGGAGGGGCCAGAGAGTAGCTGTATCATGATATTACTGGACCAGTGGAGGGGCCAGAGAGTAGCTGTATCATGATATTACTGGACCAGTCGATGGGGTCAGAGAGTAGCTGTATCATGATATTACTGGACCAGTGGTGGGGCCAGAGAGTAGCTGTATCATGATATTACTGGACCAGTGGAGGGGCCAGAGAGTAGCTGTATCATGATATTACTGGACCAGTCGATGGGGTCAGAGAGTAGCTGTATCATGATATTACTGGACCAGTGGTGGGGCCAGAGAGTAGCTGTATCATGATATTACTGGACCAGTGGAGGGGCCAGAGAGTAGCTGTGTCATGATATTACTGGACCAGTGGAGGGACCAGAGAGTAGCTGTGTCATGATATTACTGGACCAGTGGAGGGGCCAGAGAGTAGCTGTATCATGATATTACTGGACCAGTGGAGGGGTCAGAGAGTAGCTGTATCATGATATTACTGGACCAGTGGAGGGGCCAGAGAGTAGCTGTATCATGATATTACTGGACCAGTGGAGGGGCCAGAGAGTAGCTGTATCATGATATTACTGGACCAGTGGAGGGGTCAGAGAGTAGCTGTATCATGATATTACTGGACCAGTGGAGGGGCCAGAGAGTAGCTGTATCATGATATTACTGGACCAGTGGAGGGGCCAGAGAGTAGCTGTATCATGATATTACTGGACCAGTGGAGGGGCCAGAGAGTAGCTGTATCATGATATTACTGGACCAGTGGAGGGGCCAGAGAGTAGCTGTATCATGATATTACTGGACCAGTGGAGGGGCCAGAGAGTAGCTGTATCATGATATTACTGGACCAGTGGAGGGGCCAGAGAGTAGCTGTATCATGATATTACTGGACCAGTGGAGGGGCCAGAGAGTAGCTGTATCATGATATTACTGGACCAGTGGAGGGGCCAGAGAGTAGCTGTATCATGATATTACTGGACCAGTGGAGGGGCCAGAGAGTAGCTGTATCATGATATTACTGGACCAGTGGAGGGGCCAGAGAGTAGCTGTATCATGATATTACTGGACCAGTGGAGGGGCCAGAGAGTAGCTGTATCATGATATTACTGGACCAGTGGAGGGGCCAGAGAGTAGCTGTATCATGATATTACTGGACCAGTGTAGGGGCCAGAGAGTAGCTGTGTCATGATATTACTGGACCAGTGGAGGGGCCAGAGAGTAGCTGTATCATGATATTACTGGACCAGTGGAGGGGCCAGAGAGTAGCTGTGTCATGATATTACTGGACCAGTGGAGGGGCCAGAGAGTATCTGTATCATGATATTACTGGACCAGTGGAGGGGTCAGAGAGTAGCTGTATCATGATATTACTGTATACTTACAGTGGGGGAAAAAAGTATTTAGTCAGCCACCAATTGTGCAAGTTCTCCCACTTAAAAAGATGAGAGAGGCCTGTAATTTTCATCATAGGTACACGTCAACTATGACAGACAAATTGAGGAAAAAAAATCCAGAAAATCACATTGTAGGATATTTAATGAATTTATTTGCAAATTATGGTGGAAAATAAGTATTTGGTCACCTACAAACAAGCAAGATTTCTGGCTCTCACAGACCTGTAACTTCTTCTTTAAGAGGCTCCTCTGTCCTCCACTCGTTACCTGTATTAATGGCACCTGTTTGAACTTGTTATCAGTATAAAAGACACCTGTCCACAACCTCAAACAGTCACACGCCAAACTCCACTATGGCCAAGACCAAAGAGCTGTCAAAGGACACCAGAAACAAAATTGTAGACCTGCACCAGGCTGGGAAGACTGAATCTGCAATAGGTAAGCAGTTTGGTTTGAAGAAATCAACTGTGGGAGCAATTATTAGGAAATGGAAGACATACAAGACCACTGATAATCTCCCTCGATCTGGGGCTCCACGCAAGATCTCACCCCGTGGGGTCAAAATGATCACAACAACGGTGAGCAAAAATCACAGAACCACACGGGGGGACCTAGTGAATGACCTGCAGAGAGCTGGGACCAAAGTAACAAAGCCTACCATCAGTAACACACTACGCTGCCAGGGAATCAAATCCTGCAGTGCCAGACGTGTCCCCCTGCTTAAGCCAGTACATGTCCAGGCCCGTCTGAAGTTTGCTAGAGTGCATTTGGATGATCCAGAAGAGGATTGGGAGAATGTCATATGGTCAGATGAAACCAAAATAGAACTTTTTAGTAAAAACTCAACTCGTCGTGTTTGGAGGACAAAGAATGCTGAGTTGCATCCGAAGAACACCATACCTACTGTGAAGCATGGGGGTGGAAACATCATGCTTTGGGGCTGTTTTTCTGCAAAGGGACCAGGACGACTGATCCGTGTAAAGGAAAGAATGAATGGGGCCATGTATCGTGAGATTTTGAGTGAAAACCTCCTTCCATCAGCAAGGGCATTGAAGATGAAACGTGGCTGGGTCTTTCAGCATGACAATGATCCCAAACACACCGCCCGGGCAACGAAGGAGTGGCTTCGTAAGAAGCATTTCAAGGTCCTGGAGTAGCCTAGCCAGTCTCCAGATCTCAACCCCATAGAAAATCTTTGGAGGGAGTTGAAAGTCTGTGTTGCCCAGCGACAGCCCCAAAACATCACTGCTCTAGAGGAGATCTGCATGGAGGAATGGGCCAAAATACCAGCAACAGTGTGTGAAAACCTTGTGAAGACTTACAGAAAACGTTTGACCTGTGTCATTGCCAAGCAAAGGGTATATAACAAAGTATTGAGAAACTTTTGTTATTGACCAAATACTTATTTTCCACCATATTTTGCAAATAAATTCATTAAAAATCCTACAATGTGATTTGCTGGATTTTTTTTCCTCAATTTGTCTGTCATAGTTGACGTGTACCTATGATGAAAATTACAGGCCTCTCTCATCTTTTTAAGTGGGAGAACTTGCACAATTGGTGGCTGACTAAATACTTTTTTTCCCCACTGTATGTGTACTTCAATAATAAGTGATATCTATATCACCTGTAGTCTACACCACTGCTGTCATCCTTACCTCCGAGCGTTTATTCAAGTTGGATAATCTTTGGATGCTGACAGCAGTCGCACCACTAGAAGAGATAGCTTGGATTGTAAACTACAAAAGCCTATTCCTGCTATTTTCCCACGATCCATCAAATGCATTTGGTGTGTCATCATGGTGGTCTCTGATTGGTGGTCATCATTTGGTGTGTCATCATAGTGGTCTCTGATTGGTGGTCATCATTTGGTGTGTCATCATAGTGGTCTCTGATTGGTGGTCATCATTTGGTGTGTCATCATAGTGGTCTCTGATTGGTGGTCATCATTTGGTGTGTCATCATAGTGGTCTCTGATTGGTGGTCATCATTTGATGTGTCATCATAGTGGTCTCTGATTGGTGGTCATCATTTGGTGTGTCATCATAGTGGTCTCTGATTGGTGGTCGTCATTTGGTGTGTCATCATAGTGGTCTCTGATTGGTGGTCAGAATCACTCAAGCGGAACTAACCTAATCTTGCACCTTTGTCCAATGCTGATTTGAATGTCATTGAGCAAACAGAAAGGTGTCAAATAATTGTTTCACAAACATTCTGAATTTAAAAGTAATCCTAGAAGTAATTATCTAATCTTTCTAAAACATCTATAATCTGATTAAAATATATGTTCAGGTAAAGTAACGGATTAAAGTTACAGTTTTTTTGTAATCAGTTACTCCCCAACCCTGTTCCTGAGAGAATTAAGAATTGTGTTTAACACTGTGTGTGTGTGTGTGTGTGTGTGTGTGTGTGTGTGTGTGTGTGTGTGTGTGTGTGTGTGTGTGTGTGTGTGTGTGTGTGTGTGTGTGTGTGTAATGCAGTCATCTCCTGTCTGAGGCCTCTGGGAGGAAAAGCTTTTTCAATATAGAATAAATGTTATTTATACTCTGACGAAAAAAAACACACACACAGACACACACACACACACACACACACACACACACACACACACACACACACACACACACAGACACACAGACACACACACAGAGACACACACACACACAGACACACACACACACAGACACAAACACGCAGACACACACACACACAGACACACACACGCAGACACACAGACACACACACACACACACACAGACACACAGACACACAGACACAGACACACACACACACACACACACACACACACACACACACACACACAGACACACAGACACACACACACAGACACACACACACACACACACACACACACAGACACACAGACACACACACACAGACACACACACACACAGACACACACACACACAGACACAAACACACAGACACACACACACAGACACACAGACACACACACATACACAAACAAGAAGCCAAGTCTGAGTATGTGGCAAAAACACACCAAAGAGAATAACTCCTGGTTCAAAAAGCTGCTTCACCTTCTAGTAGGACTGTTTTAGGAATAAAAAAAATTAAAGAAAGATAGATTGAAACCTTGTGCGTTCACACGGTCTGCCCATTTTCCATTAAGCATCCAACAGATCGATTGAGAAAAATAACAGTTGACAGTAACTGTAAAAACTATACTCTGTATCTTGGAACATGCTGTATGTCTCCTGTATCACAATATGAACATACTGTGTCTCCTGTATCACAATATGAACATACTATATGTCTCCTGTATCACAATATGAATATACTGTATGTCTCCTGTATCACAATATGAACATACTGTATGTCTCCTGTATCACAATATAAACATACTGTATGTCTCCTTTATCACAATATTAACATACTGTATGCTCCTGTATCATAATATGAACATACTGTATGTCTCCTGTATCACAATATGAACATACTGTATGTCTCCTGTGTCACAATATGAACATACTGTATGTCTCCTGTATCACAATATGAACATATTGTATGTTTCCTGTAAATCAATATGAACATAATGTATGTCTCATGTATCACAATATGTACATACTGTATGTTTCCTGTTTCACAATATGAACATACTGTGTTTCCTGTATCACAATATGAATATACTGTATGTCTCCTGATCCCAATATGAACATACTATATGTCTCCTGTATCACAATATGAATATACTGTATGTCTCCTGTATAACAATATGAACATACTGTATGTCTCCTGTATCACAATATGAACATACTGTATGTCTCTTGTATCACAATATGAACATACTATATGTCTCCTGTATCACAATATGAATATAGTGTAGGTCTCCTGTATCACAATATGAACATACTGTATGTCTCCTGTATCACAATATTAACATATTGTATGTTTCCTGTATATCAATATTAACATACTGTATGTCTCCTGTATCACAATATGAACATACTGTATGTCTCCTGTCTCACAATATGAACATACTGTATGTCTCCTGTTTTACAATACAAACATACTGTATGTCTCCTTTATTACAATAAGAACATACTGTATGTCTCCAGTATCACAATATGAACATACTGTATGTCTCCTGTTTTACAATACGAACATACTGTATGTCTCCTTTATTACAATAAGAACATACTGTATGTCTCCTGTATCACAATATGAACATACTGTATGTCTCCTGTATCACAATATGAATATAGTGTAGGTCTCCTGTATCACAATATGAACATACTGTATGTCTCCTGTATGACAATATGAACATATTGTATGTTTCCTGTATATCAATATTAACATACTGTATGTCTCCTGTCTCACAATATGAACATACTGTATGTCTCCTGTTTTACAATACAAACATACTGTATGTCTCCTTTATTACAATAAGAACATACTGTATGTCTCCAGTATCACAATATGAACATACTGTATGTCTCCTGTTTTACAATACGAACATACTGTATGTCTCCTTTATTACAATAAGAACATACTGTATGTCTCCTGTATCACAATATGAACATACTGTATGTCTCCTGTATCACAATATGAATATAGTGTAGGTCTCATGTATCACAATATGAACATACTGTATGTCTCCTGTATCACAATATGAACATATTGTATGTTTCCTGTATATCAATATTAACATACTGTATGTCTCCTGTATCACAATATGAACATACTGTATGTCTCCTGTCTCACAATATGAACATACTGTTTGTCTCCTGTTTTACAATACGAACATACTGTATGTCTCCTTTATTACAATATGAACATACTGTATGTCTACTTTATCACAATATGAACATAAGCTATGTCTCCTGTATTACATTATGAACATACTGTATGTCTCCTTTATTACAATATGAACATACTGTATGTCTCCTGTATCACAATATGAACATATTGTATGTTTCCTGTATATCAATTTGAACATACTGTATGTCTCCTGTATCACAATATGAACATACTGTATGTCTCCTGTATCACAATATGAACATACTGTATGTTTCCTGTATCACAATATGAAGATACTGTATGTCTCCTGTATCACAATATGAACATACTGTGTGTCTCCTGTATCACAATATGAATATACTGTATGTCTCCTGTATCACGATATGAACCTACTGTATGTCTCCTGTATTACAATATGAACAAGCTGTATGTCTACTGTATCACAATATGAACATACTGTATGTTTCCTGTATATCAATATGAACATATTGTATGTCTCCTGTATCACAATATGAACATATTTTATGTCTCCTGTATCACAATATGATGATACTGTATGTCTCCTGTATCACGATATGAACCTACTGTATGTCTCCTGTATTACAATATGAACAAGCTGTATGTCTACTGTATCACAATAAGAACATATTGTATGTTTCCTGTATATCAATATGAACATATTGTATGTCTCCTGTATCACAATATGAACATATTTTATGTCTCCTGTATCACACTATGATAATACTGTATGTCTCCTGTATCACGATATGAACATACTGTATGTCTCCTGTATTACAATATGAACATACTGTATGTCTCCTGTATCACAATACGAACATACTGTATGTCTCCTGTATTACAATATGAACATACTGTATGTCTCCTGTATCACAATATGAACATACTGTATCTCTCCTGTATCACAATATCAACATACTTTATGTCTCCTGATCACAATATGAACATAGTGTATTTCTCCTGTATCACAATATGAACATTCTCTATGTGTCCTGTGTCACAATATGAACATACTGTATGTCTCCAGTATTACAATATGAACATACTGTATTTCTCCTGTATCACAATATGAACATTCTCTATGTGTCCTGTGTCACAATATGAACATACTGTATGTCTCCTGTATTACAATATGAACATACTGTATGTCTCCTGTATCACAATATGAACATACTGTATCTCTACTGTATCACAATATGAACATACTGTATGTCTCCTGTATCACAATATTAACATACTGTATGTCTCCTGTATCACAATATCAACATACTTTATGTCTCCTGTATTACAATATGAACATACTGTATCTCTCCTGTATCACAATATGAAAATACGGTATGTCTCCTGCATCACAATATGAACATATTGTATGTTTCCTGTAAATCAATATGAACATAATGTATGTCTCATGTATCACAATATGTACATACTGTATGTTTCCTGTATCACAATATGAACATACTGTATGTCTCCTGTATCACAATATGAACATACTGTGTCTCCTGTATCACAATATGAATATACTCTATGTCTCCTGATCCCAATATGAACATACTATATGTCTCCTGCATCATAATATGAATATACTGTACGTCTCCTGTATCACAATATGAACATACTGTATGTCTCCTGTATCACAATATAAACATACTGTATGTCTCCTTTATCACAATATGAACATAATGTATGCTCCTGTATCACAATATGAACATACTGTATGTCTCCTGTATCACAATATGAACATATTGTATGTTTCCTGTATATCAATATTACCATACTGTATGTCTCCTGTATCACAATATGAACATACTATATGTCTCCTGTATCACAATATGAATATAGTGTAGGTCTCCTGTATCACAATAAGAACATACTGTATGTCTACTTTATCACAATATGAACATACTCTATGTCTCCTGTATCACAATATGAACATACTGTATGTCTCCTTTATTACAATATGAACATACTGTATGTCTCCTGTATCACAATATGAACATACTGTATGTCTCCTGTATCACAATATGAACATATTGTATGTTTCCTGTATATCAATTTGAAAATACTGTATGTCTCTTGTATCACAATATGAACATATTGTATGTTTCCTGTATATCAATTTGAACATACTGTATGTCTCCTGTATCACAATATGAAGATACTGTATGTCTCCTGTATCACATTATTAACATACTGTATGTGTCCAGTATCACAATATGAACATACTGCATGTCTCCTGTATCACAATATGAACATATTGTATGTCTCCTGTATCACAATATGAACATATTGTATGTTTCCTGTATATCAATATGAACAAATTGTATGTCTCCTGTATCACAATATGAACATATTTTATGACTCCTGTATCACAATATGATGATACTGTATGTCTCCTGTATCACGATATGAACATACTGTATGTCTCCTGTATTACAATATTAACATACTGTATGTCTCCTGTATCACAATACGAACATACTGTATGTCTCCTCTATTACAATATGAACATACTGTATGTCTCCTGTATCACAATACGAACATACTGTATGTCTCCTGTATTACAATATGAACATACTGTATGTCTCCTGTATCACAATATGAACATACCGTATCTCTCCTGTATCACAATATCAACATACTTTATGTCTCCTTATCACAATATGAACATAGTGTATATCTCATGTATCACAATATTAACATACTGTATGTCTACATTATCACAATATGAACATACTGTATCTCTCATGTATCACAATACGAAGATACTGTATGTCTCCTGTATTACAATATGAACATACTGTATGTCTCCTGTATCACAATATGAACATACTGTATCTCTCCTGTATCACAATATCAACATACTTTATGTCTCCTGATCACAATATGAACATAGTGTATATCTCATGTATCACAATATTAACATACTGTATGTCTCCTGTATTACAAAATGAACATACTGTATCTCTCCTGTATCGCAATATGAACATACTGTATCTCTCCTGTATCACAATATGAACATACTGTATGTCTCCTGTATCACAATGTCAACATACTTTATGTCTCCTGATCATAATATGAACAATGTGTATATCTCATGTATCACAATATTAACATACTGTATGTCTACATTTTCACAATATGAACATATTGTATTTCTCCTGTATCACAATATGAACATTCTCTATGTGTCCTGTGTCACAATATGAAAATACTGTATGTCTCCTGTATCACAATATGACCATACTGTATGTCTCCTGTATTACAATATGAACATACTGTATGTCTCCTGTATCACAATATGAACATACTGTATCTCTACTTTATCACAATATGAACATACTCTATGTCTCCTGTATCACAATATGAACATACTGTATGTCTCCTGTATCACAATATGAACATATTGCGTGTTTCCTGTATATCAATTTGAACATACTGTATGTCTCCTGTATCACAATATGAACATATTGTATGTTTCCTGTATATCAATTTGAACATACTGTATTTCTCCTGTATCACAATATGAAGATACTTTATGTCTCCTGTATCACATTATTAACATACTGTATGTGTCCAGTATCACAATATGAACATACTGCATGTCTCCTGTATCACAATATGAACATATTGTATGTCTCGTGTATCACAATATGAACATATTGTATGTTTCCTGTTTATCAATATGAACAAATTGTATGTCTCCTGTATCACAATATGAACATATTTTATGTCTCCTGTATCACAATATAATGATACTGTATGTCTCCTGTATCACGATATGAACATACTGTATGTCTCCTGTATTACAATATGAACATACTGTATGTCTCCTGTATCACAATACGAACATACTGTATGTCTCCTCTATTACAATATGAACATACTGTATGTCTCCTGTATCACAATACGAACATACTGTATGTCTCCTGTATTACAATATGAACATACTGTATGTCTCCTGTATCACAATATGAACATACTGTATCTCTCCTGTATCACAATATCAACATACTTTATGTCTCCTTATCACAATATGAACATAGTGTATATCTCATGTATCACAATATTAACATACTGTATGTCTACATTATCACAATATGAACATACTGTATCTCTCCTGTATCGCAATATGAACATATTGTATGTTTCCTGTATATCAATTTGAACATACTGTATGTCTCCTGTATCACAATATGAAGATACTGTATCTCTCCTGTATCACATTATTAACATACTGTATGTGTCCAGTATCACAATATGAACATACTGCATGTCTCCTGTATCATAATATGAACATATTGTATGTCTCTTGTATCACAATATGAACATATTGTATGTCTCCTGTATCACAATATGAACATATTTTATGTCTCCTGTATCACAATATGATGATACTGTATGTGTCCTGTATCACGATATGAACATACTGTATGTCTCCTGTATTACAATATGAACATAGTGTATATCTCATGTATCACAATATTAACATACTGTATGTCTACATTATCACAATATGAACATACTGTATTTCTCCTGTATCACAATATGAACATTCTCTATGTGTCCTGTGTCACAATATGAACATACTGTATCTCTCCTGTATCACAATATGACCATACTGTATGTCTCCTGTATTACAATATGAACATACTGTATGTCTCCTGTATTACAATATGAACATACTGTATGTCTCCTGTATCACAATATGAACATACTGTATCTCTCCTGTATCACAATATCAACATACTTTATGTCTCCTTATCACAATATGAACATAGTGTATATCTCATGTATCACAATATTAACATACTGTATGTCTACATTATCACAATATGAACATACTGTATCTCTCCTGTATCACAATACGAAGATACTGTATGTCTCCTGTATTACAATATGAACATACTGTATGTCTCCTGTATCACAATATGAACATACTGTATCTCTCCTGTATCACAATATCAACATACTTTATGTCTCCTGATCACAATATGAACATAGTGTATATGTCATGTATCACAATATTAACATACTGTATGTCTCCTGTATTACAAAATGAACATACTGTATCTCTCCTGTATCGCAATATGAACATACTGTATCTCTCCTGTATCACAATATGAACATACTGTATGTCTCCTGTATCACAATGTCAAAATACTTTATGTCTCCTGATCATAATATGAACAATGTGTATATCCCATGTATCACAATATTAACATACTGTATGTCTACATTTTCACAATATGAACATATTGTATTTCTCCTGTATCACAATATGAACATTCTCTATGTGTCCTGTGTCACAATATGAAAATACTGTATGTCTCGTGTATCACAATATGACCATACTGTATGTCTCCTGTATTACAATATGAACATACTGTATGTCTCCTGTATCACAATATGAACATACTGTATCTCTACTTTATCACAATATGAACATACTCTATGTCTCCTGTATCACAATATGAACATACTGTATGTCTCCTGTATCACAATATGAACATATTGCGTGTTTCCTGTATATCAATTTGAACATACTGTATGTCTCCTGTATCACAATATGAACATATTGTATGTTTCCTGTATATCAATTTGAACATACTGTATTTCTCCTGTATCACAATATGAAGATACTTTATGTCTCCTGTATCACATTATTAACATACTGTATGTGTCCAGTATCACAATATGAACATACTGCATGTCTCCTGTATCACAATATGAACATATTGTATGTCTCCTGTATCACAATATGAACATATTGTATGTTTCCTGTATATCAATATGAACAAATTGTATGTCTCCTGTATCACAATATGAACATATTTTATGTCTCCTGTATCACAATATGATGATACTGTATGTCTCCTGTATCACGATATGAACATACTGTATGTCTCCTGTATTACAATATGAACATACTGTATGTCTCCTGTATCACAATACGAACATACTGTATGTCTCCTCTATTACAATATGAACATACTGTATGTCTCCTGTATCACAATACGAACATACTGTATGTCTCCTGTATTACAATATGAACATACTGTATGTCTCCTGTATCACAATATGAACATACTGTATCTCTCCTGTATCACAATATCAACATACTTTATGTCTCCTTATCACAATATGAACATAGTGTATATCTCATGTATCACAATATTAACATACTGTATGTCTACATTATCACAATATGAACATACTGTATCTCTCCTGTATCGCAATATGAACATATTGTATGTTTCCTGTATATCAATTTGAACATACTGTATGTCTCCTGTATCACAATATGAAGATACTGTATCTCTCCTGTATCACATTATTAACATACTTTATGTGTCCAGTATCACAATATGAACATACTGCATGTCTCCTGTATCATAATATGAACATATTGTTTGTCTCCTGTATCACAATATGATGATACTGTATGTGTCCTGTATCACGATATGAACATACTGTATGTCTCCTGTATTACAATATGAACATAGTGTATATCTCATGTATCACAATATTAACATACTGTATGTCTACATTATCACAATATGAACATACTGTATTTCTCCTGTATCACAATATGAACATTCTCTATGTGTCCTGTGTCACAATATGAACATACTGTATCTCTCCTGTATCACAATTTGAACATACTGTATTTCTCCTGTATTACAATATGAACATACTGTATGTCTCCTGTATCACAATATGAACATACTGTATGTCTCCTGTATCACAATATGAACATACTGTATGTCTCCTGTATCACAATATGAACATACTGTATGTCTCCTGTATCACAATATGAACATACTGTATGTCTCCTGTATCACAATATGAACATACTGTATGTCTCCTGTATCACAATATGAACATACTGTATGTCTCCTGTATCACAATATGAACATACTGTATGTCTCCTGTATCACAATATGAACATACTGTATGTCTCCTGTATCACAATATGAACATACTGTATGTCTCCTGTAATACAATATGAACATACTATATGTCTCCTGTATCACAACATGAACATACTGGATGTCTCCTGTAGCACAATATGAACATACTTTATGTATCCTGTATTGAATCCACAACTCCTATACACAGCATCAGATCATGTTGTGAAGAAGCTGTGTTGTGAAGAGGCTGTGTTGTGAAGAGGTTGTGTTTTGAAGAGGTTATGTTGTGAAGAGAATGTGTTGTGAAGAGAATGTGTTGTGAAGAGGTTGTGTTGTGAAGAGAATGTGTTGTGAAGAGGCTGTGTTGTAAAGATAATGTGTTGTGAAGAGGCTGTGTTGTGAAGAGAATGTGGGAAACAGTGAGAAAGAGGCTTCAGAAACAATCTGGTCCGTCTGGCTGTAGAGTATGAGCCCGTGAATGTGTTATTGTGGGACCAGAGAGGCCAGGGGCACAGAGCAACCCGGGAATCTGTCTTTCTGGGATTCCCTTCTGGTCATCCCAGGCCAGGAGTCAAAGGGGCTGTGAGTCCAGGCCATGTTTCCACTTAAAGGATTGTTATCAGTTATCCGATACTCTGTTAGTCCCGTGAGATCCTCTTACAGGTCAGCCATCTTAACTCCCACAGATTAACACTAAAAAGTAACACATTAAAATTAGACTCTTCAATTAACAAACTATAATCCCCGTCAGAGCTGCCAGTCACTTTGAACCACTTTGGGGTGAATCTTACCCTTTAATCTTCAACTTAGTCATGCTTTGATGTCAACGGGAGACTAAAGAGGAAGTTAGGATTCGCCACTTTACCAGTAAATATCTTTCTTTTAATTCAACCTTAGGATCAGGCATTATGTCAAAGTGCAGGTGATTCTAATATGACTACATGATGATTCTAAAGTTTATCCATTGAGGCCTAACTTATAAACAACAACTGTAAAACCATAACTTGTGACGAGGAGGGTCATGACAACTCCTCCTGTTGTACTAGAACATAGAAGGGTTCTTCGGCTGTCCCCATAGGAGAACCCTTTCAATAACTATGTTTGGTTCCAGGTAGAACCCTTATGGTTCCAGGTAGAACCCTTATGGTTCCAGGTAGAACCCTTATGGTTCCAGGTAGAACCCTTATGGTTCCAGGTAGAACCCTTATGGTTCCAGGTAGAACCCTTTCCAAAGGGTTCTACCTCAAACCAAAAAGGGTTCTCCTATGGGGACAGCTGAAGAACCCTTTTGGAACACTTTTTTCTAAAGGTGTACAATAACATAGTAGACAACTTAACGAAACTCAACTGTTGCTACTGTGGTAAACATTACCCTGGCTGGTTATCAACACTGTTGATACTGTGGTAAACATTACCCTGGCTGGTTATCAACACTGTTGATAATGTGGTAAACATTACCCTGGCTGGTTATCAACACTGTTGATACTGTGGTAAACATTACCCTGGCTGGTTATCAACACTGTTGATACTGTGGTAAACATTACCCTGGCTGGTTATCAACACTGTTGACACTGTGGTAAACATTACCCTGGCTGGTTATCAACACTGTTGATACTGTGGTAAACATTACCCTGGCTGGTTATCAACACTGTTGATACTGTGGTAAACATTACCCTGGCTGGTTATCAACACTGTTGATACTGTGGTAAACATTACCCTGGCTGGTTATCAACACTGTTGATACTGTGGTAAACATTACCCTGGCTGGTTATCAACACTGTTGATGCTGTGGTAAACATTACCCTGGCTGGTTATCAACACTGTTGATGCTGTGGTAAACATTACCCTGGCTGGTTATCAACACTGTTGATACTGTGGTAAACATTACCCTGGCTGGTTATCAACACTGTTGATACTGTGGTAAACATTACCCTGGCTGGTTATCAACACTGTTGATACTGTGGTAAACATTACCCTGGCTGGTTATCAACACTGTTGACACTGTGGTAAACATTACCCTAGCTGGTTATCAACACTGTTGACACTGTGGTAAACATTACCCTGGCTGGTTATCAACACTGTTGATACTGTGGTAAACATTACCCTGGCTGGTTATCAACACTGTTGATACTGGGGTAAACATTACCCTGGCTGGTTATCAACACTGTTGATACTGTGGTAAACATTACCCTGGCTGGTTATCAACACTGTTGATACTGTGGTAAACATTACCCTGGCTGGTTATCATTACTGTTGATACTGTGGTAAACATTACCCTGGCTGGTTATCATTACTGTTGATACTGTGGTAAACATTACCCTGGCTGGTTATCAACACTGTTGATACTGTGGTAAACATTACCCTGGCTGGTTATCAACACTGTTGATACTGTGGTAAACATTACCCTGGCTGTTTATCAACACTGTTGCTACTGTGGTAAACATTACCCTGGCTGGTTATCAACACTGTTGATACTGTGGTAAACATTACCCTGGCTGGTTATCAACACTGTTGATACTGTGGTAAACATTACCCTGGCTGGTTATCAACACTGTTGACACTGTGGTAAACATTACCCTGGCTGGTTATCAACACTGTTGATACTGTGGTAAACATTACCCTGGCTGGTTATCAACAGTGTTGATACTGTGGTAAACATTACCCTGGCTGGTTATCAACACTGTTGATACTGTGGTAAACATTACCCTGGCTGGTTATCAACACTGTTGATACTGTGGTAAACATTACCCTGGCTGGTTATCAACACTGTTGATGCTGTGGTAAACATTACCCTGGCTGGTTATCAACACTGTTGATACTGTGGTAAACATTACCCTGGCTGGTTATCAACACTGTTGATACTGTGGTAAACATTACCCTGGCTGGTTATCAACACTGTTGATACTGTGGTAAACATTACCCTGGCTGGTTATCAACACTGTTGATACTGTGGTAAACATTACCCTGGCTGGTTATCAACACTGTTGATACTGTGGTAAACATTACCCTGGTTGGTTATCAACACTGTTGATACTGTGGTAAACATTACCCTGGCTGGTTATCAACACTGTTGATACTGTGGTAAACATTACCCTGGCTGGTTATCAACACTGTTGATACTGTGGTAAACATTACCCTGGCTGGTTATCAACACTGTTGATACTGTGGTAAACATTACCCTGGCTGGTTATCAACACTGTTGATACTGTGGTAAACATTACCCTGGCTGGTTATCAACACTGTTGATAGTGTGGTAAACATTACCCTGGCTGGTTATCAACACTGTTGATACTGTGGTAAACATTACCCTGGCTGGTTATCAACACTGTTGATACTGTGGTAAACATTACCCTGGCTGGTTATCAACACTGTTGATACTGTGGTAAACATTACCCTGGCTGGTTATCAACACTGTTGATACTGTGGTAAACATCACCCTGGCTGGTTATCAACACTGTTGATACTGTGGTAAACATTACCCTGGCTGGTTATCAACACTGTTGATACTGTGGTAAACATTACCCTGGCTGGTTATCAACACTGTTGATGCTGTGGTAAACATTACCCTGGCTGGTTATCAACACTGTTGATGCTGTGGTAAACATTACCCTGGCTGGTTATCAACACTGTTGATACTGTGGTAAACATTACCCTGGCTGGTTATCAACACTGTTGATACTGTGGTAAACATTACCCTGGCTGGTTATCAACACTGTTGATACTGTGGTAAACATTACCCTGGCTGGTTATCAACACTGTTGACACTGTGGTAAACATTACCCTAGCTGGTTATCAACACTGTTGATACTGTGGTAAACATTACCCTGGCTGGTTATCAACACTGTTGATACTGTGGTAAACATTACCCTGGCTGGTTATCAACACTGTTGATACTGGGGTAAACATTACCCTGGCTGGTTATCAACACTGTTGATACTGTGGTAAACATTACCCTGGCTGGTTATCAACACTGTTGATACTGTGGTAAACATTACCCTGGCTGGTTATCAACACTGTTGATACTGTGGTAAACATTACCCTGGCTGGTTATCAACACTGTTGATAATGTGGTAAACATTACCCTGGCTGGTTATCAACACTGTTGATACTGTGGTAAACATTACCCTGGCTGGTTATCAACACTGTTGATACTGTGGTAAACATTACCCTGGCTGGTTATCAACACTGTTGATACTGTGGTAAACATTACCCTGGCTGGTTATCAACACTGTTGACACTGTGGTAAACATTACCCTGGCTGGTTATCAACACTGTTGATACTGTGGTAAACATTACCCTGGCTGGTTATCAACACTGTTGATACTGTGGTAAACATTACCCTGGCTGGTTATCAACACTGTTGATACTGTGGTAAACATTACCCTGGCTGGTTATCAACACTGTTGATACTGTGGTAAACATTACCCTGGCTGGTTATCAACACTGTTGATACTGTGGTAAACATTACCCTGGCTGGTTATCAACACTGTTGATACTGTGGTAAACATTACCCTTGCTCATTATCAACACTGTTGATACTGTGGTAAACATTACCCTGGCTGGTTATCAACACTGTTGATACTGTGGTAAACATTACCCTGGCTGGTTATCAACATTGTTGATACTGTGGTAAACATTACCCTGGCTGGTTATCAACACTGTTGATACTCTAGCGTAAAGAGTGTGTGTCAAAATGGCACCCTATTCCCTATATGGGGCACTACTGTCCACCGGGGCCCAAAGTACCCTGGTCAAAAGTAATGCGCTATGTAGGGAATAGGGTGCCATTTTTAGATGCAGTGTGAGTCTGGGGCGAGGGGAGTTCATTCAAGGTCCCCTGTGACCCCAGAAGAACTATATTATACAGAGAGATGTGATCCCAGAACTAGAACTATGCAGAGAGATGTGATCCCAGAACTAGAACTATGCAGAGAGATGTGATCCCAGTACTAGAACTATGCAGAGAGATGTGATCCCAGAACTACAGTATGCAGAGAGATGTGATCCCAGAACTACATTATACAGAGAGATGTGATCCCAGAACTAGAACTATGCAGAGAGATGTGATCCCAGAACTACAGTATGCAGAGAGATGTGATCCCAGAACTACATTATACAGAGAGATGTGATCCCAGAACTAGAACTATGCAGAGAGATGTGATCCCAGAACTAGAACTATGCAGAGAGATGTGATCCCAGAACTACAGTATACAGAGAACAGTGATCCCAGAACTAGAACCATGCAGAGAGATGTGATCCCAGAACTAGAACTATGCAGAGAGATGTGATCCCAGTACTACATTTTACAGAGAACAGTGATCCCAGAACTAGAACTATACAGAGAGATGTGATCCCAGAACTAGAACTATGCAGAGATATGTGATCCCAGAACTACAGTATACAGAGAACAGTGATCCCAGAACTAGAACTATGCAGAGAGATGTGATCCCAGAACTACATTATACAGAGAGATGTGATCCCAGAACTAGAACTATACAGAGAGATGTGATCCCAGAACTAGAACTATGCAGAGATATGTGATCCCAGAACTACAGTATACAGAGAACAGTGATCCCAGAACTAGAACCATGCAGAGATAACAGTGATTATTCTATTAAGTTTGGAACAGTGGTTCTGTAGTGAGTCCTGTTTTCCTGGAAACTGCCTGTAAGTCTTTGATCAGGATTCTGTTTCGCAGGTTGATGTTTGTTGTCATGGGTCTTGCCAAAGAGGCACAACTGAGCGGTTTCTGCTATATGGGCCAGCTTCAAAGTCAAAATTGCCTATATCGTAACAATTCATGTCAACAAAAATGTGTTCATTTAAAGTTAGGGTTAGGCATTAGCGTTAGCATTGTGGTTAAGGTTAGGGTTAAGGTTAGGGTTAGGGTTTAAAATCAGATGTTATGATTTTGTGGCTGTGCTAGCTACGCTAGTTACCCCTCTGCAGAGCTGCCTCCATTACATGAGTCATCTCAGTAAATGGCAACCTGCTTCTGTTGAGAGAGAGGCACCAAGGAATAGATGAAAGACGAATCGGGTAATAACCACAATATTCTAAAATTGGTGTCTGCAGTCCTAAAAGTCTGAAGTGTTGAGTGATACTCTGACTGTTCCAGAAGGAGAGTTATTTTGCTAATGTTCCTCTCCTCTCCTGTGCCTGTGTCTTTGATTATTTGATTTGATTTGATTATACACTCTTAGAAAAAAAGGTGCTATCTAGAACCTAAAAGGATTCTTCGACTGTCCCCATAGGATAACCCTTTGAAAAACCCTTTTTGGTTCCATGTAGAACTCTATTGGTTCCAGGTAGAACCCTTACCCCGGAAGGTTCTACCTGGAACCCCATAAGGTTCTACCTGGAACCAAAAAGGTTCTACCTGGAACCCAAAAAGGTTCTACCTGGAACCAAAAAGGTTCTACCTGGAACCAAAAAGGGTTCTCCTATGGGGACAGCCGAATAACTCTTTTGGAACCCTTTTTTCTAAGAGTGTGCTTTTTATTGTGTCTTATATGACAGCCAGGTGT
>NW_028163355.1:30000-35396 GCF_964263955.1 Coregonus lavaretus
CTCTCAGCATCAAACCACCTGGCTTTTCTCTCAGCATCAGAACACCTGGCTGTTCTCTCAGCATCAAACCACCTGGCTGTTCTCTCTGTAGAGAGAGGGGTTTGATACAACAGTACAGTACACTACCAGAGAGGAACAGAGCAGAGCAGGGAAGGGAGAGAGCGCCAGGGAGAGAGAGCCAGGGAGAGAGAGTCAGGGAGAGAGAGTCAGGGAGAGAGAGTCAGGGAGAGAGAGCCAGGGAGAGAGAGTCAGGGAGAGAGAGCCAGGGAGAGAGAGCCAGGGAGAGAGAGCCAGGGAGAAAGAAGGGTTTAGACCAAAGGCAGAAGAAGGCCTCATCCCTTCTGGCATTATTCCCCTGTAGCCTAGCTGTCTGAAGCAAGACACACAGCAGCCTACCCTTCACAGCTACCTCCTCCCAACACTGGACTGGCTTACTGCTGTACTGTACCATCACAGCAGGATGAGAAAGAAGTAGAGGAAAGCCTGCTGGAGGAAACCACTCAACCTGCTGGAGGAAACCAATCAGCCTGTTGGAGAAAACCACTCAACCTGCTGGAGGAAACCAATCAGTCTGTTGGAGAAAACCACTCAACCTGCTGGAGGAAACCAATCAGCCTGCTGGAGAAAACCACTCAACCCTGAACCTGCTGGAGGATATTACTCAAACCTGAACCTGCTGGAGGACACCACTCAACCCTGATCCTGCTGGAGGAAACCACTCAACCCAGAGCCTGCTGGAGAAAACCACTCAACCCTGAACCTGCTGGAGAAAACCACTCAACCTGCTGGAGGAAACCACTCAACCCTGAACCTGCTGGAGGAAACTACTCAACCCTGAACCTGCTGGAGGAAACCACTCAACCCTGAACCTGCTGGAGAAAACCACTCAACCCTGAACCTGCTGGAGAAAACCACTCAACCCTGAACCTGCTGGAGAAAACCACTCAACCTGCTGGAGAAAACCACTCAACCCAGAGCCTGCTGGAGGAAACCACTCAACCCTGATCCTGCTGGAGGAAACCACTCAATCTGAACCTGCTGGAGAAAACCACTCAAACCTGAACCTGCTGGAGAAAACCACTCAACCCTGAACCTGCTGGAGGAAACTACTCAAACCTGAACCTGCTGGAGGAAACCACTCAACCCTGAACCTGCTGGAGGAAACTACTCAAACCTGAACCTGCTGGAGGAAACCACTCAACCCTGAACCTGCTGGAGGAAACCACTCAACCCAGAGCCTGCTGGAGAAAACCACTCAACCCTGAACCTGCTGGAGGAAACCACTCAATCTGAACCTGCTGGAGAAAACCACTCAAACCTGAACCTGCTGGAGGAAACTACTCAACCCTGAACCTGCTGGAGGAAACTACTCAACCATGAACCTGCTGGAGAAAACCACTCAACCCTGAACCTGCTGGAGGAAACCACTCAACCCTGATCCTGCTGGAGGAAACCACTCAACCTGATGGAGGAAACCACTCAACCCTGATCCTGCTGGAGGAAACCACTCAACCCGGAACCTGCTGGAGGAAGTTGCTATACTTCCCAAAGAGCAAAAAGGTTAGGTCAAGGTTCAGGTCAATGTTTAGGTCAAGGTTTAGGTCAAGGTTTAGGTCAAGGTTCAGGTCAATGTTCAGGTCAAGGTTTAGGTAAAGGTTTAGGTCAAGGTTTAGGTCAAGTAGCCTACATCACTTTATCAGTCCAAACAGAGCCCCACTGTTCACTAGACTGTATGTTGTTATGTTGTTGATGTCCTGGCAGACTTCACCACCCAGACACCAGTGGGTCCAACCTGCTAACCTGACCGGTTGTTTCCTAGACAGTATGTTGTTTACCTGACAGGAGTCAGACTAGTTCCAGACACCAGTTGTTTACCTGTTTACCTGACAGGAGTCAGACTAGTTCCAGACACCAGTTGTTTACCTGTTTACCTGACAGGAGTCAGACTAGTTCCAGACACCAGTTGTTTACCTGTTTACATGACAGCAGTCAGACTAGTTCCAGACACCAGTTGTTTACCTGTTTACCTGACAGCAGTCAGACTAGTTCCAGACACCAGTTGTTTACCTGTTTACCTGACAGCAGTCAGACTAGTTCCAGACACCAGTTGTTTACCTGTTTACCTGACAGCAGTCAGACTAGTTCCAGACACCAGTTGTTTACCTGTTTACCTGACAGCAGTCAGACTAGTTCCAGACACCAGTTGTTTACCTGTTTACCTGACAGCAGTCAGACTAGTTCCAGACACCAGTTGTTTTTACCTGTTTACCTGACAGGAGTCAGACTAGTTCCAGACACCAGTTGTTTACCTGTTTACCTGACAGCAGTCAGACTAGTTCCAGACACCAGTTGTTTACCTGTTTACCTGACAGCAGTCAGACTAGTTCCAGACACCAGTTGTTTACCTGTTTACCTGACAGCAGTCAGACTAGTTCCAGACACCAGTTGTTTACCTGTTTACCTGACAGCAGTCAGACTAGTTCCAGACACCAGTTGTTTACCTGTTTACCTGACAGCAGTCAGACTAGTTCCAGACACCAGTTGTTTACCTGTTTACCTGACAGCAGTCAGACTAGTTCCAGACACCAGTTGTTTACCTGTTTACCTGACAGCAGTCAGACTAGTTCCAGACACCAGTTGTTTACCTGTTTACCTGACAGCAGTCAGACTAGTTCCAGACACCAGTTGTTTACCTGTTTACCTGACAGCAGTCAGACTAGTTCCAGACACCAGTTGTTTACCTGTTTACCTGACAGCAGTCAGACTAGTTCCAGACACCAGTGAGTGGGTGTCCAACCAACCTGCTGATAGAGTTGAGGAAATCTCCTAATGCAAAAGCACTCCGCCAGGGTTGTGAAAACCAAACAGTCTCTAAAGCCCTGTCTAGTCTGATAATTGGTGTGTAGTAGGAAGTAGAAGAATGTGAGGCCATCTAGACTATAATTAAGAAAAACATTGGGAGGACTCGAGGTAATATGATCATCATTTAGTGGTACTAGAGCAAATCTGGGGTCTAGGGATAACTGAGCCGTATCCAACATATAGAGAGAGTAGGAGAGAGGGAGAAAATTGTAATAAAAAGTAGAGAGAGAGAGACAGAGAGAGAATACAAAGCTGATTCATGCAAACACACTCTCTGTATTGGTTTCAGAGCCTGAGAAGAGTCAATTTTGCTGCACTTGTAATGGTGGCAATTATGATTGTTATTGTTATTAATTATTATCAAGAGCAATGATGATTGTAACTGGGGCCCCTCAGGGGTGGGTGCTCAGTCCCCTCCTGTACTCCCTGTTCACCCACGAGTGCGTGGCCAAACACGACTCCAACACCATCATTAAGTTTGCTGACGACACAACAGTGGTAGACCTGATCACCGACAACGAGGAGACAGCCTATAGGGAGGAGGTCAGAGACCTGGCAGTGTGGTGCCAGGACAACAACCTCTCCCTCAATGTGAGCAAGACAAAGGAGATGATCGTGGACTAAAAGGAAAAGGAGGCCGAACAGGGGCTGTAGTGGAGCGGGTCGAGAGTTTCAAGTTCCTTGATGTCCACATCACCAACAAACTATCACGGTCAAAACACACCAAGACAGTCGTGAAGAGGGCACGACAACACCTTTTCCCCCTCAGGAGACTGAAAATATTTGGCATGGGTCCTCAGATCCTCAGAAAGTTCTACAGCTGCACCATCGAGAGCATCCTGACTGGTTGCATCACCGCCTGGTATGGCAACTGCTCGGCCTCCGACCGCAAGGCACTACAGAGGGTAGTGCGTACGGCCCAGTACATCACTGGGGCCAAGCTTCCTGCCATCCAGGACCTCTACACCAGGCGGTGTCAGAGGAAGGCCCTAAAAATGGTCAAAGACTCCAGCCACCTTAGTCATAGAGTACATCACTGCTCTAACTGTTCTGTGTTGACTTTTGTGTTTGTCAGAGGTCCCTGTCCTTCTGTGTTGTGATGTCTGACTTGTCATGTGATAATTTTTTTAAAATATTTTTATTTATTTATTGCACCACACTTCCCAGTCATCACGTCGTCACTGGCCAGGCCGTCATTGTTAATAAGAATTTGCTCTTAATTGACTCGATAAATAAAGGTAAAAACTAAATCTCTGGTTCTGCTGGGGTTGGAGGAAATCTCTGGTTCTGCTGGGGTTGGAGGAAATCTCTGGTTCTGCTGGGGTTGGAGGAAGTCTCTGGTTCTGCTGGGGTTGGAAGAAATCTCTGGTTCTGCTGGTTCATCTCTCTCTCTCTCTCTCTCTCTCTCTCTCTCTCTCTCTCTCTCTCTCTCTCTCTCTCTCTCTCTGTCTCTCTCTCTCTCTCTCTCTCTCTCTCTGTCTCTCTCTCTCTCTCTCTCTCTCTCTCTCTCTCTCTCTCTCTCTCTCTCTCTCTCTCTCTCTCTCTCTTCTCCCTCCATCCCTCTGCACTCTGCTACTCTTCCTCCAAGGAATGCAAAACATATTTTGTTTGGAGCGTGTGTCTGGAGTCAGGCTTGTTTTCCATTCTGCAGTCATCTCAGTGCTCTAAACTTATTCTGTGGTTTGCCTAAATGCAGTAGTGGCAAAAGAGTTTGATCTCAGCAACAGCGTGCATGTACTTTCTGACAACAATCCCCTCTAGGTAAAAGAGCCAGGTTTAGGGCAGAGCCACACATGGATTTAACCAGTATATACTCCGGAACACACACACACACAAGCACACACAGACACACACACAGACACATGCACAGACACACACAGACACACACACGGTCCCCCCGCCCCTCTCCCAAACACACACACATCCGACTAATAAATCTTGAAACGTTAAACACACTCCTCCGGAACATACCTTTCTGCTGTGATTGCACTGAGATTACACTTCTACACACACAGAATGAATGCAAACTACAACCATATGAAAAAGATGGCAGATAAAAGAAAGAAAGAAAGAAAGAAAGAAAGAAAGAAAGAAAGAAAGAAAGAAAGAAAGAAAGAAAGAAAGAAAGAAAGAAAGAAAGAAAGAAAGAAAGAAAGAAAGAAAGAAGAAAGAAAGAAAGAAAGAAAAGAAAGAAAGAAAGAAAGAAGAGAAAATAGATTACAAGGTCTGGTGTAATTAAGATGAAGAGGACGAAGTCCAGCAGAATGATGACATTGGAATTGTCTCGTGTACACACACACACACACACACACAAACACACACACACACACACATGAAGGGACACACACAGGGACACAAACACACAACTGTGATTTGGAGGTTTTACTTTTCCTGGCATTCCTACCACACTAAAACTGAATAGGGAAAATAAACTTGAAGTCATGGGCTTGTGTACCTGCCAATAGCTGTTGCATTTCTACCCTCATGAAGAAAGCGAGAGGAGAGAGGAACACTAGAACATCCTAGAACCTTAC
>NW_028163354.1:0-5000 GCF_964263955.1 Coregonus lavaretus
GGGTTAGGCTGGGGGAGCTAAGGTAAGGGTTAGTCTACATTGGGTAGGGTTAGGACTGGAGCTAAGGTAGGTTAGTATACATTAGGGTTAGGATAGGACTGGAGCTAAGGTAGGGTTAGTCTACATTAGGGTTAGGACTGGAGCTAAGGTAGGGTTAGTCTACATTAGGGTTAGGGTTAGGACTGGAGCTAAGGTAGGATTAGTCTACATTAGGGTTAGGACTGGAGCTAAGGTAGGGTTAGTCTACATTAGGGTTAGGGTTAGGACTGGAGCTAAGGTAGGGATTAGTCTACATTAGGGTTAGGGTTAGGACTGGAGCTAAGGTAGGGTTAGTCTACATTAGGGTTAGGACTGGAGCTAAGGTAGGGTTAGTCTACATTAGGGTTAGGGTTAGGACTGGAGCTAAGGTAGGATTAGTCTACATTAGGGTTAGGACTGGAGCTAAGGTAGGGTTAGTCTACATTAGGGTTAGGGTTAGGACTGGAGCTAAGGTAGGGATTAGTCTACATTAGGGTTAGGACTGGAGCTAAGGTAGGGTTAGTCTACATTAGGGTTAGGACTGGAGCTAAGGTAGGGTTAGTCTACAGGGTTAGGGTTAGGACTGGAGCTAAGGTAGGGTTAGTCTACATTAGGGTTAGGACTGGAGCTAAGGTAGGGTTAGTCTACATTAGGGTTAGGACTGGAGCTAAGGTAGGGTTAGTCTACATTAGGGTTAGGACTGGAGCTAAGGTAGGGTTAGTCTACATTAGGGTTAGGACTGGAGCTAAGGTAGGGTTAGTCTACATTAGGGTTAGGACTGGAGCTAAGGTAGGGTTAGTCTACATTAGGGTTAGGACTGGAGCTAAGGTAGGGTTAGTCTACATTAGGGTTAGGACTGGAGCTAAGGTAGGGTTAGTCTACATTAGGGTTAGGACTGGAGCTAAGGTAGGGTTAGTCTACATTAGGGTTAGGACTGGAGCTAAGGTAGGGTTAGTCTACATTAGGGTTAGGACTGGAGCTAAGGTAGGGTTAGTCTACATTAGGGTTAGGACTGGAGCTAAGGTAGGGTTAGTCTACATTAGGGTTAGGACTGGAGCTAAGGTATGGTTAGTCTACATTAGGGTTAGGTTAGGACTGGAGCTAAGGTAGGGTTAGTCTAAGTTAGGGGTTAGGACTGGAGCTAAGGTAGGGTTAGTCTACATTAGGGTTAGGACTGGAGCTAAGGTAGGGTTAGTCTACATTAGGGTTAGGACTGGAGCTAAGGTAGGGTTAGTCTACATTAGGGTTAGGGTTAGGACTGGAGCTAAGGTAGGGTTAGTCTACATTAGGGTTAGGACTGGAGCTAAGGTAGGGTTAGTCTACATTAGGGTTAGGACTGGAGCTAAGTGGGTTAGTCTACATTAGGGTTAGGACTGGAGCTAAGGTAGGGTTAGTCTACATTAGGGTTAGGCTGGAGCTAAGGTAGGGTTAGTCTACATTAGGGTTAGGACTGGAGCTAAGGTAGGGTTAGTCTACATTAGGGTTAGGACTGGAGCTAAGGTAGGGTTAGTCTACATTAGGGTTAGGACTGGAGCTAAGATAGGGTTAGTCTACATTAGGGTTAGGGTTAGGACTGGAGCTAAGGTAGGGTTAGTCTACATTAGGGTTAGGGCTGGAGCTAAGGTAGGGTTAGTCTACATTAGGGTTAGGACTGGAGCTAAGGTAGGGTTAGTCTACATTAGGGTTAGGACTGGAGCTAAGGTAGGGTTAGTCTACATTAGGGTTAGGACTGGAGCTAAGGTAGGGTTAGTCTACATTAGGGTTAGGGCTGGAGCTAAGGTAGGGTTAGTCTACATTAGGGTTAGGACTGGAGCTAAGGTAGGGTTAGTCTACATTAGGGTTAGGGTTAGGACTGGAGCTAAGGTAGGGTTAGTCTACATTAGGGTTAGGACTGGAGCTAAGGTAGGGTTAGTCTACATTAGGGTAGGGTTAGGACTGGAGCTAAGGTAGGATTAGTCTACATTAGGGTTAGGACTGGAGCTAAGGTAGGGTTAGTCTACATTAGGGTTAGGGTTAGGACTGGAGCTAAGGTAGGATTAGTCTACATTAGGGTTAGGGTTAGGACTGGAGCTAAGGTAGGATTAGTCTACATTAGGGTTAGGACTGGAGCTAAGGTAGGGTTGGTCTACATTAGGGTTAGGGTTAGGACTAGAGCTAAGGTAGGATTAGTCTACATTAGGGTTAGGACTGGAGCTAAGGTAGGGTTAGTCTACATTAGGGTTAGGGTTAGGACTGGAGCTAAGGTAGGGTTAGTCTACATTAGGGTTAGGACTGGAGCTAAGGTAGGGTTAGTCTACATTAGGGTTAGGACTGGAGCTAAGGTAGGGTTAGTCTACATTAGGGTTAGGACTGGAGCTAAGGTAGGGTTAGTCTACATTAGGGTTAGGACTGGAGCTAAGGTAGGGTTAGTCTACATTAGGGTTAGGGCTGGAGCTAAGGTAGGGTTAGTCTACATTAGGGTTAGGACTGGAGCTAAGGTAGGGTTAGTCTACATTAGGGTTAGGACTGGAGCTAAGGTAGGGTTAGTCTACATTAGGGTTAGGACTGGAGCTAAGGTATGGTTAGTCTACATTAGGGTTAGGACTGGAGCTAAGGTGGGGTTAGTCTACATTAGGGTTAGGACTGGAGCTAAGGTAGGGTTAGTCTACATTAGGGTTAGGACTGGAGCTAAAGTAGGGTTAGTCTACATTAGGGTTAGGACTGGAGCTAAGGTAGGGTTAGTCTACATTAGGGTTAGGACTGGAGCTAAGGTAGGGTTAGTCTACATTAGGGTTAGGACTGGAGCTAAGGTAGGGTTAGTCTACATTAGGGTTAGGACTGGAGCTAAGGTATGGTTAGTCTACATTAGGGTTAGGTTAGGACTGGAGCTAAGGTAGGGTTAGTCTACATTAGGGTTAGGACTGGAGCTAAGGTAGGGTTAGTCTACATTAGGGTTAGGACTGGAGCTAAGGTAGGGTTAGTCTACATTAGGGTTAGGACTGGAGCTAAGGTAGGGTTAGTCTACATTAGGGTTAGGGTTAGGACTGGAGCTAAGGTAGGGTTAGTCTACATTAGGGTTAGGACTGGAGCTAAGGTAGGGTTAGTCTACATTAGGGTTAGGGCTGGAGCTAAGGTAGGGTTAGTCTACATTAGGGTTAGGGCTGGAGCTAAGGTAGGGTTAGTCTACATTAGGGTTAGGACTGGAGCTAAGGTAGGGTTAGTCTACATTAGGGTTAGGACTGGAGCTAAGGTAGGGTTAGTCTACATTAGGGTTAGGACTGGAGCTAAGGTAGGGTTAGTCTACATTAGGGTTAGGTTAGGACTGGAATTAAGGTAGGGTTAGTCTACATTGGGTTTAGGTTAGGACTGGAGTTAAGGTAGGGTTAGTCTACATTAGGGTTAGGGTTAGGACTGGACCTAAGGTAGGGTTAGTTTACATTAGGGTTAGGGCTGGAGCTATGGTAGGGTTAGTCTACATTAGGGTTAGGACTGGAGCTAAGGTGGGGTTAGTCTACATTAGGGTTAGGAGCTAAGGTAGGGTTAGTCTACATTAGGGTTAGGGCTGGAGCTAAGGTAGGGTTAGTCTACATTAGGGTTAGGACTGGAGCTAAGGTAGGGTTAGTCTACATTAGGGTTAGGACTGGAGCTAAGGTAGGGTTATTCTACATTAGGGTTAGGATTTAGCTAAGGTAGGGTTAGTCTACATTAGGGTTAGGGTTTGGACTGGAGCTACGGTAGGGTTAGTCTACATTACGGTTAGGACTGAGCTAAGGTAGGGTTAGTCTACATTAGTGTTAGGGCTGGAGCTAAGGTAGGGTTAGTCTACATTAGGGTTAGGGTTAGGACTGGAGCTAAGGTAGGGTTAGTCTACATTAGGGTTAGGGCTGGAGCTAAGGTATGGTTAGTCTACATTAGGGTTAGGACTGGAGCTAAGGTAGGGTTAGTCTACATTAGGGTTAGGACTGAAGCTAAGGTAGGGTTAGTCTACATTAGGGTTAGGACTGGAGTTAAGGTAGGGTTAGTCTACATTAGGGTTAGGACTGGAGCTAAGGTAGGGTTAGTCTACATTAGGGTTAGGACTGGAGTTAAGGTAGGGTTAGTCTACATTAGGGTTAGGACTGGAGCTAAGGTAGGGTTAGTCTACATTAGGGTTAGGACTGGAGCTAAGGTAGGGTTAGTCTACATTAGGGTTAGGGTTAGGACTGGAGCTAAGGTAGGATTAGTCTACATTAGGGTTAGGGTTAGGACTGGAGCTAAGGTAGGGTTAGTCTACATTAGGGTTAGGGCTGGAGCTAAGGTAGGGTTAGTCTACATTAGGGTTAGGGTTAGGACTGGAGCTAAGGTAGGGTTAGTCTACATAGGGTTAGGGTTAGGGACTGGAGCTAAGGTAGGGTTAGTCTACATTAGGGCTAGGACTGGAGCTAAGGTAGGGTTAGTCTACATTAGGGTTATGACTGGAGCTAAGGTAGGGTTAGTCTAAATTAGGGTTAGGGTTAGGACTGGAGCTACGGTAGGGGTTAGTCTACATTACGGTTAGGACTGGAGCTAAGGTAGGGTTAGTCTACATTAGGGTTAGGACTGGAGCTAAGGTAGGGTTAGTCTACATTAGGGTTAGGGTTAGGACTGGAGCTAAGGTAGGGTTAGTCTACATTAGGGTTAGGGCTGGAGCTAAGGTAGGGTTAGTCTACATTAGGGTTAGGGTTAGGACTGGAGCTAAGGTAGGGTTAGTCTACATTAGGGTTAGGGTTAGGACTGGAGCTAAGGTAGGGTTAGTCTACATTAGGGTTAGGACTGGAGCTAAGGTAGGGTTAGTCTACATTAGGGTTAGGTTAGGACTGGAGTTAAGGTAGGGTTAGTCTACATTAGGGTTAGGTTAGGACTGGAGCTAAGGTAGGGTTAGTCTACATTAGGGTTAGGTTAGGACTGGAGTTAAGGTAGGGTTAGTCTACATTAGGGTTAGGGTTAGGACTGGAGCTAAGGTAGGGTTAGTCTACATTAGGGTT
>NW_028163354.1:10000-30000 GCF_964263955.1 Coregonus lavaretus
CAGTCAAAAGTTTGGACACACCTACTCATTCAAGGGTTTTTCTTTATTTTCACTATTTTCTACGTCGTAGAATAATAGCGAAGACATCAAAACTATGAAATAAAACATATGGAATCATGTAGTAACTAAAAAACTGTTAAACAAATCAAAATATATTTTACATTTGAGATTCTTCAAATAGCCACCCTTTGCCTTGATGACAGCTTTGCACACTGGCCAGGTGGTAAGGTAACCATCTGAATGGTGTGATGGCCAGGTGGTAAGGTAACCATTTGAATGGTGTGATGGCCAGGTGGTAAGGTAACCATATGAATGGTGTGATGGCCAGGTGGTAAGGTAACCATATGAATGGTGTGATGGCTAGGTGGTAAGGTAACCATATGAATGGTGTGATGGCTAGGTGGTAAGGTAACCATATGAATGGTGTGATGGCCAGGTGGTAAGGTAACCATATGAATGGTGTGATGGCCAGGTGGTAAGGTAACCAAATGAATGGTGTGATGGCTAGGTGGTAAGGTAACCATATGAATGGTGTGATGGCTAGGTGGTAAGGTAACCATATGAATGGTGTGATGGCTAGGTGGTAAGGTAACCATATGAAAGGTGTGATGGCCAGGTGGTAAGGTAACCATATGAATGGTGTGATGGCCAGGTGGTAAGGTAACCATATGAATGGTGTGATGGCCAGGTGGTAAGGTAACCATATGAGTGGTGTGATGGCCAGGTGGTAAGGTAACCATATGAGTGATTTTGTAACTACAGGCGTTTTTGTGTCTCGGGTAGATTTTTATGATTATTTGTTTATCTTTTACATATTAAGTAGACACTAAAATTATGTAAACTTTGTTTTCAGTTTTCAAATTATTGTTGTATATTTTTTAAACATCTGTTTTTGCCTTGTCTCACACTCTTTTGATATTCTGTTACGTTTTACAAAATTCTGAAAATATTTAATGCACCTGGTTAGACGTTATGTACATAGCAAGTCAGATAAATAATGCTACAGTGCATTCGGAAAGTATTCAGACCCCTTGACTTTTTCCACATTTTGTTATGTTACAGCCTTATTCTAAAAGGGATTAAATCGTTTTTTTCCCTCATCAATCTACACACAATACCCCATAACGACAAAGCAAAAACAGGTTTTTAGAAATCTTAGCAAATTTATTAAAAATGAAAAACTGAAATATCACATTTACATAAGTATTCAGGCCCTTTACTCAGTACTTTGTTGAAGCACCTTTGGCAGCGATTACAGCCTCGAGTCTTCTTGGGTATGACGCTACAAGCTTGGCACACCTGTATTTGGGGAGTTTCTCCCATTCTTCTCTGCAGATCCTCTCAAGCTCTGTCAGGTTGGATGGGGAGCGTCGCTGCACAGCTATTTTCAGGTCTCTCCAGAGATGTTCGATCACGTTCAAGTCCGGGCTCTGGCTGGGCCACTCAAGGACATACAGAGACTTGTCCTGAAGCCACTCCTGAGTTGTCTTGGCTGTGTGCTTAGGGTCGTTGTCCTGATGGAAGGTGAACCTTCGCCCCAGTCTGAGGACCTGAGTGCTCTGGAGCAGGTTTTCATCAAGGATCTCTCTCTACTTTGCTCCGTTCATCTTTCCCTCGATCCTGACTAGTCTCCCAGTCCCTGCTGCTGAAAAACATCCCCACAGCATGATGCTGCCACCCCCGTGCTTCACAGTAGGGATGGTGCCAGGTTTCCTCCAGATGTGACGCTTGGCAATCAGGCCAAAGAGTTCAATCTTGGTTTCATCAGACCAGAGAATCTTGTTTCTCATGGTCTGAGAGTCCTAAAGGGGCATTTAGGCAAACTCCAAGTAGGCTGTCATGTGCCTTTTACTGAGGAGTGGCTTCCGTCAGGCCACTCTACCATAAAGGCCTGATTGGTGGAGGGCTGCAGAGATGGTTTTCCTTCTGGAAGGTTCACCCATCTCCACAGAGGAACTCTGGAGCTCTGTCAGAGTGACCATCGGGTTCTTGGTCACCTTCCTGACCAAGGCCATTCTCCCCCAATTGCTCAGTTTGGCCGGGTGGCCAGCTCTAGGAAGAGTGTTGGTGGTTCCAAACTTCTTACCAATTAGGGACCTTATTTCATCAATCAAGTACAAGGGTTAGGGTGAAAACCCGCAGACACTCGGACCTCCGTGTTATGAGTTTGACACGTGGTGTAGAACAGGAAGTGACAGTAAAACAAGATATGACATAAAAGAGGGTTTGATATTATATCTCTACCTTCAAGAAAAGTCTGTGAAAAATAGGAAAGAATTTGTATTCTGCGTCATTACCGCAACGGCTATAACTCATCTAGATTGTCCTCTATATGAAAAAATATGGATCAATTTATAACACAATGACAGACCAATGCCAATACCACGTTCTGATGTTAATTAATTGATACTTTCAAAGTGACATGGATCCAGAAGAACTGGAAATGTGATGTTATAAAAAAAAAACGTGATGACCTGTGTCTTGTCCTTAAACCCTCTTTGGTTTGCTCTTCAGTTAACTTGTCTCAACCCTTTGTTTTAAACGGTTCAGAGTGAACTATTTGAAACGTTTAAAAACATTACTCGTATTGAATACACCCCAAATCTTACTTCATACATCCAAGACTCTGTTTGAATGTTAAATAACGAGGCAGAGGCATTGATGCGAGTAACCAGTCTTGTTCAGTATATTGCAATACATCCGGGTATCTCAAGTACACCGGTAAAAAACTGGAGTTGCAGTAATGAACATTTACCAACAGATGGCATCAATGTGCCATCTCCCACCCATAACATCTTCCCTTTTATAAAATAGGACAGGAGCTGTCAATTCACTAACAAAACAAACCTAGTAGTAATTTCCAACATGAACAGTTAAGTATTTTTTTTTTTTAAATTTTTTTTATTAACCACTTAACACATTTTGATACTCTCTTCACTTTTATCTCTGTCTGTCAACAATCCCTAATGGGAAACCTACAGATTAAGTCTTTTTGGTGGCTGGGACAGACGCCCGCAGCGTGAAAAGACAGGGGGCTTGTCTGCGTGGACTGTGGGCTCCCGCACAGGCGTGTCACCTGACTGTCTAAGGGGAGTATTGATGGGCGAGGGAGTGGCCGACCTGTGATCCCCTGGCTCTTCGCCCAGTGCCTCAGGCCCCATGTGACTTGCTGGGGTTCCGTCTTTTGTCATGCGACCCCTATGACCATCCGAGTTCTGAGTAGATGCTGGCTCAGCAATCCGAAGGTCAACCCTGTTACGACGGTACAGTGATCCATTCACTTCGACCAAGTAGGAGCGTGGTGCCACTTTCTGTACACAGGATCCGAGTCTCCAGAGGCCCGTCCGGTCCCCTGGTAGTGGCTTCATTCGCACCGTTTCACCCACCCTGAGCTCAGGTAAGTCTTTTGCTGATTTGTCGTAGATGAACTTGGAGACCTGTCTTCTGTGACGTAGCTTCACCAGCACGTCTTTTACCACACATGGCTCCAGGAGAGTGCTTGCTACTGGCAGAGCTGCTTTTAAACACCGTGCCATGAGGCGCTGGGCCTGGGCTGCTATCCATGCCTTCTGTCGGGGTATTGCGCCACTGCAGGATTGCTTTCCAGGCATCTTTGCCCTCTCGCAGAGCTTTTTTGCAGAGGTTCTTTGCGATTTTGACTGCCGACTCAGCCTTCCCATTAGCTTTTGGGTGTCGTGGTGATGAAGTGACGTGCTCGAATTCCCATTCTGCAGCAAATTTTCGGAACTCACATCCGGAGAATTGGGGTCCATTATCTGAAATTACCCTATCTGGCTGGCCATAGCGGGCAAACTGAGCCTTGCAGCGTTTGATCGTTGTCTCTGCTGAGAGGTCGGGGAGGAGGTCAATCTCCCAGAAGTCTGAGTAATGATCAACTACCAGCAGAAAGTCTTTGCCACTGTGCTGGAAGAGATCTAGACTTACTATCTGCCAGGGGCGCATTGGTAGCTCGTGGGACATCATCGTCTCTCTGTTGCTCAATGGCATATTCATTGCAGATTGTGCATTTACTGACATAGTCTTTGATTTCACTCTGCATTCCTGGCCAATACAGTGTGTCACGTGCTTGTCTGTAACAGGCCTCACCTCCTATGTGACTTGAGTGCACGCGCGCCAACATCTCAGGGCGCAGAGACCGGGGAATAACGACTCTCTGACCCTTGAATATTACTCCATTTTGAACACTGAGCTCTTCTTTGACTGGCCAATATTCTCTGGTGGCTAAAGCAGTTTCTTCCTTGCAGTCGGGCCAGCCCATCAGAATCACAGACCTCAATGCCTGGAGTTGCTCGTCCCTGTCTGTGTGCTGTCTGATTTGTATAAGGCGCTGGTCCGTAACATTGAGGTAGTCAGCCTGGTTGATGTGTTCAACATCCACTTGCTCTGTTTGTAAGCTGCACACTGCGTGTTGTTCATGCATGGAGCGTGTGTGAGTGCCTGATGCAGTAGCCCTGCTGAGCGTGTCACTCACATACATCTCTGGCCCTGGCTTATACACCACCTTGAGGTTGTAGTTTTGTAGGGCCAGTAGCTCTGCAGTCGTTTCGGGGCATTCAGGAGAGGCTTGCTGAATATAGCAATAAGGGGCTTGTGATCTGTCTCTGCGGTAATATTGTCACGCCCGTACAGGTAGTGGTGGAAGCGTTGGCATGCAAATACAATGCTGAGGCACTCCTTCTCTATCTGGGCATAGTTCTGCTCTGTTGGAGTGAGTGCCCTAGAGGCGAATGCCACAGGCTGGCCCTCTTGCATGAGGCAACAGCCCAGTCCATACTGGCTTGAGTCACTCTGAATCGTGACAGGTTTTGACACATGGTAGTATCGCAGTACAGGTGTCTGGGTGACCAGTTGTTTTATTTCCCTCACCGCTGTGTCATGTTTTGGGAGCCAATGCCAGATGGTGTCCTTGTCCGTGAGCCTCCTTAGTGGTTCACACACTTCAGAGAGCCGCGGTAGGAACTTGGCCAGGTAGGTGACGAATCCGACGAAGCGCTGCACTGCCTTCACGTCAGATGGGTGGGGCATATCCAAGACAGCCTTCACTTTTTCTGGATCCGCCTTCAATCCGGTGGAGGACAAGATGTGCCCATGAAAGCGAACCTCTGGCACTTTAAACTGAAGCTTTTTTATGCTTAGCCTTAGCTTGACCTGTCTGCATCTGACCATCAGGGCCAGCAGCTTGGCGTCATGGTCACATTCTGCCTCCTCATCACTGTCCCCACAGCCCACTACGAGGATGTCATCTGCTATGGGTTCCACGCCGCTGAGTCCCATCAACAGCTCGTGCTGTTTCCGCTGATACACCTCTGGAGCCACGGAGACACCAAACGGGAGCTTCAACCACCTCTTCCTGCCCCAGGGTGTCCAAAAGGTGGTCATGTAGCTGCTGGGCTCGTCAAGCTTGCACTGCAGGAAGGCATCTCTGGCGTCCACGAGCGTGAAGACTCTGGCCTTTGGGAGCTTGTAAAGAACATCCTCCAACGTGGGCATAATGTAATGTGAACGTCTCAGAGCCCGGTTGAGGTGTTTAGGATCTATGCATATCCGTAGCTTGTCTGGTTTCTTGACGATAACCATATTACTTATCCAGTCTGTAGGCTCGGTGACGGATATGATGTGGCCATCTGCTTCGTATTTGTCAAGCTGAGCCTTTGTAGCTGCTTTCATGGCCACTGGTACATTGCGAGGTGCACACTGGACAGGCTGGATTGCTGCATCCAACTCAAAGTGGACTTCGCCGGGATCTGACTCGACCGGTGCGTTGAAGACATCATGGTACTTGCTTAGGAGAGTCTCCTTGCTCAGGGGCCCAGCTTGGACTTTGTCTATAATGTTATGGTCTGAGGGATGGTGAAGCTAATAAGCCCAAGGCGCTCGCATGTGGACCCTGACAGTAATGGCTGTTGACTAGCCTCAATTATTTCAAACTCAAGAGTGTGTTTCTGGCCACGTAAAACACACTCTGTCACAAACAGGCCTAAAGAGGTCATGAACTGGCCTGAATACAGTTTCAGCTTGGTGCTACTCTGTGTGAGTTTGTCTCTGGGCGCGAGCCTCCTTTTATCTTTAAGGCTCATAACGTTACATGTGGCCCCTGAATCTAGCTGGCATTGCTGTGGTTTATTATTAAGTAGCAGAGTGACAAACAATTTTTTTCCTTTTGCCCTTACTGCCCCTATGCACTCGCTAGCATATACATCCTCTGTGCTGTTGTTCCCTTCATCTGTGTTTATTTCAATGGAGTGCACTTTACCCTCCTTTCTCTTGCTTTTCATGCAGGCCCTTGCGAAGTGATTAGCTGTACCACAGGATTTGCATATTTTTCCATAGGCTGGGCAGTGTTCTTTTCCTCGTCCATGAGAAATGCCACAATATCGGCATGCATTGGGGTTGTCTACTGCAGAGTTGGCTGTAGTATTAGCATTAGCTGTGGCAAAAGGGAATTTCTTTATTGGCTGCCTGAATGTACCATTGACATTGTCCATATGTTGCCTTTCTAGCTCCATGGACCGTATCCGTATATCAGTAAGCTCTGCTGCACGGCATGTCTCCACTGCCAAGACCAGTGTCAGGTCACGTTCTCTCAGCAAACGTCTGCGGGTGACCTCATCAGTTATGCCAAGCACTATCTTGTCTCTGATCAGTTCATCTCTTAAAGCACCATAGTCACATGTAGCTGCCTTTTCCCTTAGCTTAGTGACAAAGCTGTCAATGGACTCCCCGTCCTCCTGTTTGCAACAACCGAAAACATAACGCTCGTAGATAACGTTCTTTGCTGGCTTAAAGTAAAGTTCGAGAGCATCAAGAATAGCTGTAGCGTTACCTTGCTGAGCTGCTGTTAGGTTCAGGTTGTGTTTGTATACGTGTCGGCATTCTGCTCCCATTATAGTCCTCAAAGTGGCAGCCACTACCTCATCGTCCTTTTCCCGAAGTCCCGTTGCTAGTGCATAGTCCTCCCATTCACCTCTAAACGTATCCCAGTTTGTGCTCCAATCTCCGCTGAGCTTCATAACGGCGGGAGGGGAAATGTTCGCTGCCATGTCTAAACGGTGCTAACAACACTGAAGCTAACTAGCAAACTCAATCTAGCTAAGGACAATTCCGGAGAAGTTTTACTCAACTAAGCTTTTAAAAACCAGAACAGGTGACTCTAATTTGCGGAAAGCATGGTTAGTTATCCGACTCTGACACCATGTTTGAATGTTAAATAACGAGGCAGAGGCATTGATGCGAGTAACCAGTCTTGTTCAGTATATTGCAATACAGACTCCTTATCAAAGATGGTGGATAAATAAGATAGTTTACTCAGGCCGTTTACCATTGAAAATAATTGTCAATGTTCCTGTCTGTGTAAGTTCCTCCCTTTGTGGTTTCGCCACCAAGCGAGGAGTTTTTGTTTGGAGGTCAATAAGACTGTCGAATTTGGTCATCGAAAAAATTAATGGCTTATTTCCTACGTGAGGTTTGTTTGATCGAATAGAAGTTTTGTAATGCTTAAGTTTTTATGAGTGTACTAATATAAGTAGGACGTGATATCCCGGCAACTTTGAGAAGAAGAAAAAAACACTTTATATCCGAGTTGTCTCGAGATGGCAATGCATATTCATGGAGGTAGCATAGCATAGTAGCATAGCATAGTAGCATAGCATAGTAGCATAGCATCTCTCTCCATTGAATACAGGCGGTTGATGTCAACAACCCTCATCAAATATTCAAAAGGCATTACAATAATGAGATGTATCCACCAATCCAAAGAAAGGATAGGCGGTGGCTGGACAGTCCGCAACAAAATGTATAGCTAAATTCTCCTAAACCTACGTTAATGTCAGACATAATTGTTGGCGTTTATTCCAAAACCCTATTCTTTGCCCGTAGGGATGGCTGAACGACCCAGAGGTAACTCATTTCCGGGTTTTAGGACTACAAGCTGGCAAACTCTATATCTGCTCTGGTCGACAAATTCTCCCATCTAAGTTTTAATGTCTATGGTCCCATCCCGCTCGCCCGACACACCCCGCCCCGACCAGAAAAAAAATAAGTCAGTGAGATGTCTTGGCCCTGGAGCACCCCCTCCACGGTGCGGGGGCGATAAGCAGAGTGGGCCCGCCCCGATCAGAAAAAACAAAATGGGAGTGGGGTGTCTCGCTTTCTTTACCGTCTCTGGCCCTATCACGCCATTGGCTCTTGAGGCGGAACATCGACCAATCGGAATGTTACAGAGAATCCTTCACTCCGTGGCAAGTCGACGGACGGACAGCGCCTCTGTGAAAGATGATTAAAATGTATCTAAAAGTTTTGTATTCGTTGTTGTTGGTGTTGAGTTTCTATGGGATCCCTTCAACCGGACAGAAGAAAAAGGAGGTATATTATTCTTAGCGCACGGTGACATAATTATTAAACTAGCTAGCAGGCTAACGTTAGCTCATGGGTCTAGGGGAGATAGGTTTAGCTAGCTAGCTATGAACTTTTAGACAATAACCGGTTTCCTAGCTAGTTTGTAACGTCAAAATGCTGCATATATATATATCTATCTAGTTAATTGTAATAACTAACAAGTCACCTATTGACATGGCTATGTTCTACTTGGTCGATAACATTTAACCTTCCTGCAGTTATAATCCGCATCATTCCTAAACGTTGTAAAGCACTTCCGGGTAAGAAAGGCGCCGTCTTTTGGCGCTAGCTAGGTAGAGGTAGTAGAGACTTGTTCTCTGAGTGGGTTGGCCAGTTGATGGACTGGGCTGGTATAAGACCCTGACCTCTAACCCCTCTTCTCTCTCCCTTCAGACCCTGCTCTCTGAGAAGGTGGCCCAGCTGATGGACTGGGCCGCTATAAGAGTCTGACCTCCAACCCCTCTCCCCTTTTCTCACTCCCTCCAGACCCTGCTCTCTGAGAAGGTGGGCCGGTATAAGACCCTAACCTCTAACCCCTCTCCCTCCAGACCCTGCTCTCTGAGAAGGTGGGCCAGTTGATGGACTGGACTGGGAAGAGAGCTGTGATCCGTATGAACGGGGATAAGTTTCGGCGCTTTGTGAAGGCTCCTCCCAGGAACTACTCTGTGGTCATCATGTTCACCGCCCTGCAGCCGCAGAGACAGTGTGGCGTCTGCAAGTAAGTTAGCTACAAATTGTTACACCAGATAATGTGATTTAACCAAAGATTGTTGGTATCAATTACTTGGATTTACAGGATAGGTACTGTTTGGTGTAGCACGGTGTAGCACAGAGAATTTTCTACCAACCTTGGCGATACTGTATTCATCCTCAATTTGGGGAAACAGGAGTCTCATAAAATGTCTGTGTCCAGTTGCAGGGGGTCCATTTGAATTCGGGAAATAAATACCTTATTTCCTCTATAAAGTAATCCAACAATGTGTACACCGCAATCTTGTCTATTTCAAATCTCCTCTCATTGATTGAGACAGGTGGGTGTCCACCCCAAAGTGCTGCATGTCATGATACTCACCTGTCTCCATCAATGAGAGAAGATTTGAAATAGACAAGATGGATTACTTTATGGAGCAAAAAAAGTATTTATTCAAACAAAACCGTCTGCCAGTCAATAACAGAGACAGTGTGTAGTCTGCCAGTCAGTAACAGACAGTGTGTAGTCTGCCAGTCAGTAACAGACAGTGTGTAGTCTGCCAGTCAGTAACAGAGGCAGTGTGTAGTCTGCCAGTCAATAACAGAGGCAGTGTGTAGTCTGCCAGTCAGTAACAGACAGTGTGTAGTCTGCCAGTCCATAACAGAGACAGTGTGTAGTCTGCCAGTCAGTAACAGACAGTGTGTAGTCTGCCAGTCAGTAACAGACAGTGTGTAGTCTGCCAGTCAATAACAGAGGCAGTGTGTAGTCTGCCAGTCAATAACAGAGGCAGTGTGTAGTCTGCCAGTCAATAACAGAGACAGTGTGTAGTCTGCCAGTCAGTAACAGACAGTGTGTAGTCTGCCAGTCAGTAACAGACAGTGTGTAGTCTGCCAGTCAGTAACAGAGACAGTGTGTAGTCTGCCAGTCAGTAACAGAGGCAGTGTGTAGTCTGCCTGTAAGGGATCACGTGTTAGTTTTACACATGGATGGGGCAAGGACATGTCATAATATGCCTTTGTGGTACGCTTGATTCAGCTTGCACTTTTGGGGCTATTCCATTAGTTCCATTGTTCTGGACAGAGTAAATCAAGCATATCTCAAATATGAAAATGTATTTGACGTAGTGTGTGTACGTGTGTGTCCAACCCCCTACAGACAGGCTGATGAGGAGTACCAGATCCTAGCGAACTCGTGGCGTTACTCCAGTGCCTTCACCAACAAGGTCTTCTTCGCTACCGTCGACTTTGACGAAGGATCTGACGTCTTTCAGATGGTACCAACACTCTTCTATCTCTTCTAGGTTTTTATTTCACCCTTCACAATGTTATTTAGAACCAGTTTAAGCTGTCTCAGCCTGTCTCCCTACCTGTTGGCGTCGTTAAACCAGTTTAAGCTGTCTCAGCCTGTCTCCCTACCTGTTGGCGTCGTTAAACCAGTTTAAGCTGTCTCAGCCTGTCTCCCTACCTGTTGGCGTCGTTAAACCAGTTTAAGCTGTCTCAGCCTGTCTCCCTAACTGTTGGCGTCGTTAAACCAGTTTAAGTTGTCTCAGCCTGTCTCCCTAACTGTTGGCGTCGTTAAACCAGTTTAAGCTGTCTCAGCCTGTCTCCCTAACTGTTGGCGTCGTTAAACCAGTTTAAGCTGTCTCAGCCTGTCTCCCTACCTGTTGGCGTCGTTAAACCAGTTTAAGCTGTCTCAGCCTGTCTCCCTAACTGTTGGCGTCGTTAAACCAGTTTAAGCTGTCTCAGCCTGTCTCCCTAACTGTTGGTGTCGTTAAACCAGTTTAAGCTGTCTCAGCCTGTCTCCCTACCTGTTGGCGTCGTTAAACCAGTTTAAGCTGTCTCAGCCTGTCTCCCTACCTGTTGGCGTCGTTAAACCAGTTTAAGCTGTCTCAGCCTGTCTCCCTACCTGTTGGCGTCGTTAAACCAGTTTAAGCTGTCTCAGCCTGTCTCCCTACCTGTTGGCGTCGTTAAACCAGTTTAAGCTATCTCAGCCTGTCTCCCTACCTGTTGGCGTCGTTAAACCAGTTTAAGCTGTCTCAGCCTGTCTCCCTACCTGTTGGCGTCGTTAAACCAGTTTAAGCTGTCTCAGCCTGTCTCCCTACCTGTTGGCGTCGTTAAACCAGTTTAAGCTGTCTCAGCCTGTCTCCCTACCTGTTGGCGTCGTTAAACCAGTTTAAGCTGTCTCAGCCTGTCTCCCTACCTGTTGGCGTCGTTAAACCAGTTTAAGCTGTCTCAGCCTGTCTCCCTACCTGTTGGCATCGTTAAACCAGTTTAAGCTGTCTCAGCCTGTCTCCCTACCTGTTGGCGTCGTTAAACCAGTTTAAGCTGTCTCAGCCTGTCTCCCTAACTGTTGGCGTCGTTAAACCAGTTTAAGCTGTCTCAGCCTGTCTCCCTACCTGTTGGCGTCGTTAAACCAGTTTAAGCTGTCTCAGCCTGTCTCCCTAACTGTTGGCGTCGTTAAACCAGTTTAAGCTGTCTCAGCCTGTCTCCCTACCTGTTGGCGTCGTTAAACCAGTTTAAGCTGTCTCAGCCTGTCTCCCTAACTGTTGGCGTCGTTAAACCAGTTTAAGCTGTCTCAGCCTGTCTCCCTACCTGTTGGCGTCGTTAAACCAGTTTAAGCTGTCTCAGCCTGTCTCCCTAACTGTTGGCGTCGTTAAACCAGTTTAAGCTGTCTCAGCCTGTCTCCCTACCTGTTGGCGTCGTTAAACCAGTTTAAGCTGTCTCAGCCTGTCTCCCTACCTGTTGGCGTCGTTAAACCAGTTTAAGCTGTCTCAGCCTGTCTCCCTACCTGTTGGCATCGTTAAACCAGTTTAAGCTGTCTCAGCCTGTCTCCCTACCTGTTGGCGTCGTTAAACCAGTTTAAGCTGTCTCAGCCTGTCTCCCTAACTGTTGGCGTCGTTAAACCAGTTTAAGCTGTCTCAGCCTGTCTCCCTACCTGTTGGCGTCGTTAAACCAGTTTAAGCTGTCTCAGCCTGTCTCCCTAACTGTTGGCGTCGTTAAACCAGTTTAAGCTGTCTCAGCCTGTCTCCCTACCTGTTGGCGTCGTTAAACCAGTTTAAGCTGTCTCAGCCTGTCTCCCTAACTGTTGGCGTCGTTAAACCAGTTTAAGCTGTCTCAGCCTGTCTCCCTACCTGTTGGCGTCGTTAAACCAGTTTAAGCTGTCTCAGCCTGTCTCCCTACCTGTTGGCGTCGTTAAACCAGTTTAAGCTGTCTCAGCCTGTCTCCCTACCTGTTGGCATCGTTAAACCAGTTTAAGCTGTCTCAGCCTGTCTCCCTACCTGTTGGCGTCGTTAAACCAGTTTAAGCTGTCTCAGCCTGTCTCCCTAACTGTTGGCGTCGTTAAACCAGTTTAAGCTGTCTCAGCCTGTCTCCCTACCTGTTGGCGTCGTTAAACCAGTTTAAGCTGTCTCAGCCTGTCTCCCTAACTGTTGGCGTCGTTAAACCAGTTTAAGCTGTCTCAGCCTGTCTCCCTACCTGTTGGCGTCGTTAAACCAGTTTAAGCTGTCTCAGCCTGTCTCCCTAACTGTTGGCGTCGTTAAACCAGTTTAAGCTGTCTCAGCCTGTCTCCCTAACTGTTGGCGTCGTTAAACCAGCCCGATCTCACATTCTTTAAGTGAAACTACACCTTGAGAGCAGCTCAGTCTGGTGAGTCTACCAAACTGGATCATTACAACATTAACCTTCTCCAACAACTAAAACTGGAACACTGCTTTAACTGTTGCATATCAACTCAGTAGTGTATATGAATATAGTAGTAGTTATATACAGTTGAAGTCGGAAGTTTACATACACTTAGGTTGGAGTCATTAAAACTAGTTTTTCAACAACTCCACAAATTTCTTGTTAACAAACTGTAGTTTTGGCAAGTCGGTTAGGGCATCTACTTTGTGCATGACACAAGTAATTTTTCCAACAATTGTTTACAGACAGATTATTTCACTTATAATTCACTGTATCACAATTCCAGTGGGTCAGAAGTTCACATACACTAAGTTGACTGTGCCTTTAAACAGCTTGGAAAATTCCAGAAAATGATGTCATGGCTTTAGAAGCATCTGATAGGCTAATTTGCATAATTTGAGTCAATTGGAGGTGTACCTGTGGATGTATTTCAAGGCCTACCTTCAAACTCAGTGCCTCTTTGCTTGACATCATGGGAAAATCAAAAGAAATCCGCCAAGACCTCAGAAAAAAATGGTGGACCTTCACAAGTCTGGTTAATCCTTTGTAACAATTTCCAAATGCCTGAAGGTACCACGTTCATCTGTACAAACAATAGTACGCAAGTATAAACACCATGGGACCACGCAGCCGTCATACCGCTCAGCACGGAAGAAGCCACTGCTCCAAAACCGCCATAAAAAAGCCAGACGGCTGCGTGGTCCCATGGTGTTTATACTTGCGTACTATTATTTGTACAGATGAACGTGGTACCTTCAGGCGTTTGGAAATTGCTCCCAAGGATGAACCAGACTTGTGGAGGTCTACAATTTTCTTTCTGAGGTCTTGGCTGATTTCTTTTGATTTTCCCATGATGTCAAGCAAAGAGGCACTGAGTTTGAAGGTAGGCCTTGAAATACATCCACAGGTACACCTCAAATTTTTTTAAAACATTTTAGTCATTTTTAGCAGACGCTCTTATCCAGAGCGACTTAAAGTTAGTGACTGCATACATTATTATTTTATTTTTTTCATACTGGCCCCCCGTGGGAATCGAACCACAACCCTGGCGTTGCAAACACCATGCTCTATCAACTGAGCTACATCCCTAATAATTGACTCAAATGATGTCAATTAGCCTATCATAAGCTTCTAAAGCCATGACATCATTTTCTGAAATATTCCAAGCTGTTTAAAGGCACAGTCAACTTAGTGTATGTAAACTTCTGACCCACTGGAATTGTGATACAGTGAATTATAAGTGAAATAATCTGTCTGTAAACAATTGTTGGAAAATGTACTTGTGTCATGAACAAAGTAGATGTCCTAACCGACCTGCCAAAACTACAGTTTGTTAACAAGAAATTTGTGGAGTGGTTGAAAAACAAGTTTTAATGACTCCAACCTAAGTGTATGTAAACTTCCGATTTCAACTGTATATATGTATTATTTGTGAATATAGTAGTAGTTATTATGTATTATTTGTGAATATAGTAGTAGTTATTATGTATTTTTTGTGAATATAGTAGTAGTTATGTATGTAGGATTTGTAAATATAGTAGTAGTTATTATGTATTTTTTGTGAATATAGTAGTAGTTATGTATGTAGGATTTGTAAATATAGTAGTAGTTATATATGTAGGATTTGTAAATATAGTAGTAGTTATATATGTAGTGTATGAATATAGTAGTAGTTATATATGTAGGATTTGTGAATATAGTAGTAGTTATATATGTAGGATTTGTGAATATAGTAGTAGTTATTATGTATTTGTGAATATAGTAGTAGTTATATATGTAGGATTTGTAAATATAGTAGTAGTTATATATGTAGGATTTGTAAATATAGTAGTAGTTATAAATGTAGGATTTGTAAATATATTAGTAGTTATTATGTATTATTTGTGAATATAGTGGTAGTTATTATGTATTATTTGTGAATATAGTGGTAGTTATTATGTATTATTTGTGAATATAGTGGTAGTTATTATGTATTATTTGTGAATATAGTAGTAGTTATGATGTATTATTTGTGAATATAGTAGTAGTTATTATGTATTATTTGTGAATATAGTGGTAGTTATTATTTATTATTTGTGAATATAGTAGTAGTTATTATGTATTATTTGTGAATATAGTAGTAGTTATGATGTATTATTTGTGAATATAGTAGTAGTTATTATGTGTTATTTGTGAATATAGTGGTAGTTATTATTTATTATTTGTGAATATAGTAGTAGTTATTATGTATTATTTGTGAATATAGTAGTAGTTATTATGTATTATTTGTGAATATAGTAGTAGTTATATATTTTTGATTTGTAAATATAGTACTAGTTATATATGTAGGATTTGTAAATATAGTAGTAGTTATATATGTAGGATTTGTAAATATAGTAGTAGTTATATATGTAGCATTTGTAAATATAGTAGTAGTTATATATGTATTATTTGTGAATATAGTAGTAGTTATAAATATAGGATTTGTGAATATAGTAGTAGTTATTTATTATTTGTGAATATAGTAGTAGTTATTATGTATTATTTGTGAATATAGTAGTAGTTATTTATTATTTGTGAATATAGTAGTAGTTATTATGTATTATTTGTGAATATAGTAGTAGTTATGAATTATTTGTGAATATAGTAGTAGTTATGATGTATTTTTTGTGAATATAGTAGTAGTTATGATGTATTATTTGTGAATATAGTAGTAGTTATATATGTAGGATTTGTAAATACAGTAGTAGTTATATATGTAGGATTTGTAAATATAGTAGTAGTTATATATGTAGGGTTTGTGAATTTAGTAGTAGTTATTTATTATTTGTGAATATAGTTGTAGTTATTATGTATTATTTGTGAATTTAGTAGTAGTTATATATGTAGGATTTGTAAATATAGTAGTAGTTATATATGTATTATTTGTGAATATAGTAGTAGTTATAAATATAGGATTTGTGAATATAGTAGTAGTTATTATGTATTATTTGTGAATATAGTAGTAGTTATTATGTATTATTTGTGAATATAGTAGTAGTTATGATGTATTTGTGAATATAGTAGTAGTTATTATGTATTATTTGTGAATATAGTAGTAGTTATTATGTATTATTTGTGAATATAGTAGTAGTTATGATGTATTATTTGTGAATATAGTAGTAGTTATGATGTATTATTTGTGAATATAGTAGTAGTTATTATCTATTATTTGTGAATATAGTAGTAGTTATTATCTATTATTTGTGAATATAGTAGTAGTTATAAATGTAGGATTTGTAAATATAGTAGTAGTTATATATGTATTATTTGTGAATATAGTAGTAGTTATTTATTATTTGTGAATATAGTAGTAGTTATTATGTATTATTTGTGAATATAGTAGTAGTTATGATGTATTATTTGTGGATATAGTAGTAGTTATGATGTATTTGTGAATATAGTAGTAGTTATGATGTATTATGTGTGAATATAGTAGTAGTTATTACGTATTATTTGTGAATATAGTAGTAGGTATTATGTATTATTTGTGAATATATTAGTAGTTATTATGTATTATTTGTGAATATAGTAGTAGTTATGATGTATTTTTTGTGAATATAGTAGTAGTTATGATGTATTATTTGTGAATATAGTAGTAGTTATATATGTAGGATTTGTAAATACAGTAGTAGTTATATATGTCGGATTTGTAAATATAGTAGTAGTTATATATGTAGGATTTGTAAATATAGTAGTAGTTATATATGTAGGATTTGTGAATTTAGTAGTAGTTATTTATTATTTGTGAATATAGTAGTAGTTATTATGTATTATTTGTGAATTTAGTAGTAGTTATATATGTAGGATTTGTAAATATAGTAGTAGTTATATATGTAGGATTTGTAAATATAGTAGTAGTTATATATGTAGGATTTGTAAATATAGTAGTAGTTATATATGTAGGATTTGTAAATAGTAGTAGTTATATATGTAGGAGTTGTAAATATAGTAGTAGTTATATATGTAGGATTTGTAAATATAGTAGTAGTTATATATGTATTATTTGTGAACATAGTAGTAGTTATATATGTAGGATTTGTGAATATAGTAGTAGTTATTTATTTGTGAATATGGTAGTAGTTATTATGTATTATTTGTGAATATAGTAGTAAATATGTATTATTTGTGAATATAGTAGTAGTTATGATGTTTTATTTGTGAATATAGTAGTAGTTATGATGTTTTATTTGTGAATATAGTAGTAGTTATGATGTATTATTTTTGAATATAGTAGTAGTTATTACGTATTATTTGTGAATATAGTAGTAGTTATAATGTATTATTTGTGAATATAGTAGTAATTATGTATTATTTGTGAATATAGTAGTAATTATGTATTATTTGTGAATATAGTAGTAGTTATGATGTATTATTTGTGAATATAGTAGTAGTTATTACGTATTATTTGTGAATATAGTAGTAGTTATGATGTATTATTTGTGAATATAGTAGTAATTATGTATTATTTGTGAATATAGTAGTAGTAATTATGTATTATTTGTGAATATAGTAGTAGTTATGATGTTTTATTTGTGAATATAGTAGTAGTTATGATGTATTATTTGTGAATATAGTAGTAGTTATTACGTATTATTTGTGAATATAGTAGTAGTTATGATGTATTATTTGTGAATATAGTAGTAATTATGTATTATTTGTGAATATAGTAGTAGTAATTATGTATTATTTGTGAATATAGTAGTAGTTATGATGTTTTATTTGTGAATATAGTAGTAGTTATGATGTTTTATTTGTGAATATAGTAGTAGTTATGATGTTTTATTTGTGAATATAGTAGTAGTTATGATGTATTATTTGTGAATATATTAGTAGTTATGATGTATTATTTGTGAATATATTAGTAGTTATGATGTATTATTTGTGAATATAGTAGTAATTATGTATTATTTGTGAATTTAGTAGTAGTTATGATGTATTATTTGTGAATATAGTAGTAGTTATTACGTATTATTTGTGAATATAGTAGTAGTTATTATGTATTATTTCTGAATATAGTAGTAGTTATGATGTATTATTTGTGAATATAGTAGTAGTTATTATGTATTATTTGTGAATATAGTAGTAGTTATTATGTATTATTTGTGAATATAGTAGTAGTTATTATGTATTATTTGTGAATATAATAGTAGTTATTAAGTATTATTTGTGAATTTAGTAGTAGTTATATATGTAGGATTTGTGAATATAGTAGTAGTTATATATGTAGGATTTGTAAATAGTAGTAGTTATATATGTAGGATTTGTAAATAGTAGTAGTTATATATGTAGGATTTGTAAATATAGTAGTAGTTATATATGTAGGATTTGTAAATATAGTAGTAGTTATATATGTATTATTTGTGAATATAGTAGTAGTTATTATGTATTATTTGTGAATATAGTAGTAATTATGTATTATTTGTGAATATAGTAATAGTTATGATGTATTATTTGTGAATATAGTAGTAGTTATGATGTATTATTTGTGAATATAGTAGTAGTTATGATGTATTATTTGTGAATATAGTAGTAGTTATGATGTATTATTTGTGAATATAGTAGTAGTTATGATGTATTATTTGTGAATATAGTAGTAGTTATTACGTATTATTTGTGAATATAGTAGTAGTTATGATGTATTATTTGTGAATATAGTAGTAATTATGTATTATTTGTGAATATAGTAGTAGTAATTATGTATTATTTGTGAATATAGTAGTAGTTATGTTTTATTTGTGAATATAGTAGTAGTTATGATGTTTTATTTTTGAATATAGTAGTAGTTATTATGTTTTATTTGTGAATATAGTAGTAGTTATTATGTATTATTTGTGAATATATTAGTAGTTATGATGTATTATTTGTGAATATAGTAGTTGTTATGTATTATTTGTGAATATAGTAGCAGTTATTATGTAGGATTATTTGTAGGATTTGTAAATAGTAATAGTTATATATGTAGGATTTGTAAATAGTAGTAGTTATATATTTAGGATTTGTAAATATAGTAGTAGTTATATATGTATTATTTGTGAATATAGTAGTAGTTATATATGTAGGATTTGTAAATAGTAGTAGTTATATATGTAGGATTTGTAAATAGTAGTAGTTATATATGTAGGATTTGTAAATAGTAGTAGTTATATATGTAGGATTTGTAAATATAGTAGTAGTTATATATGTATTATTTGTGAATATAGTAGTAGTTATATATGTATTATTTGTGAATATAGTAGTAGTTATATATGTATTATTTGTGAATATAGTAGTTATATATGTATTATTTGTGAATATAGTAGTAGTTATGATGTATTATTTGTGAATATAGTAGTAGTTATTATGTATTATTTGTGAATATAGTAGTAGTTATTATGTATTATTTGTGAATATAGTAGTAGTTATTAAGTATTATTTGTGAATTTAGTAGTAGTTATATATGTAGGATTTGTGAATATAGTAGTAGTTATATATGTAGGATTTGTAAATAGTAGTAGTTATATATGTAGGATTTGTAAATAGTAGTAGTTATATATGTAGGATTTGTAAATATAGTAGTAGTTATATATGTAGGATTTGTAAATATAGTAGTAGTTATATATGTATTATTTGTGAATATAGTAGTAGTTATTATGTATTATTTGTGAATATAGTAGTAATTATGTATTATTTGTGAATATAGTAATAGTTATGATGTATTATTTGTGAATATAGTAGTAGTTATGATGCATTATTTGTGAATATAGTAGTAGTTATGATGTATTATTTGTGAATATAGTAGTAGTTATGATGTATTATTTGTGAATATAGTAGTAGTTATGATGTATTATTTGTGAATATAGTAGTAGTTATTACGTATTATTTGTGAATATAGTAGTAGTTATGATGTATTATTTGTGAATATAGTAGTAATTATGTATTATTTGTGAATATAGTAGTAGTAATTATGTATTATTTGTGAATATAGTAGTAGTTATGATGTTTTATTTGTGAATATAGTAGTAGTTATGATGTTTTATTTTTGAATATAGTAGTAGTTATTATGTTTTATTTGTGAATATAGTAGTAGTTATGATGTATTATTTGTGAATATATTAGTAGTTATGATGTATTATTTGTGAATATAGTAGTTGTTATGTATTATTTGTGAATATAGTAGCAGTTATTATGTAGGATTATTTGTAGGATTTGTAAAT
>NW_028163353.1:0-84473 GCF_964263955.1 Coregonus lavaretus
AGAGAGAGAGAGAGAGAGAGAGAGAGAGAGAGAGAGAGAGAGAGAGAGAGAGAGAGAGAGAGAGAGAGAGAGAGAGAACTGTACAGTAGCGTATGTCTTGTTATCTTGTTCTGAATCTGCACTAATAGGCTTTGGAACTCATGCTAACACAGAGATGTCATGCAACATATGTCAAATGTGAGTCACTTGCACAATCTTGTCTCAGTTAGCCTGATCTAATTTCTGTTTGCGCTGTCTTACCAACTCTAATGACCGTGTAGGAGTTGGCAAGACAGCACGAACAGATCAGGGACCAGGCTACAACCGTGCACCTTTAGAGTGAAGAGCTTCCTCAATAAGAAAGTCTAACAAGAACTATTGCTATTATGCTCTTAGCCTAAACAGAGAAAAATAAAAAATAAAATTTGAAGAACTAGGAACTCAAACTTTAATCTGGAACTGTATGTATTCTGTGTGTTCGACTACTCCATGAAATAATGAGGAGCTGAGCTGTCACGTAAACGCATTGGATATGATGTAAACTACAGAACACATTGTTTAACATTGTTCTCCTCTATAGTCATCTGTAAATACGTTCAATAAAATTGTCTGTATTGCCATTGTGTGGGTCTTTTTTTTTTTCGGTAAGAGAATGGGGCGGCAGGTAGCTTAGTGGTTAAGAGCGTTGTGCCAGTAACCGAAAGGTCGCTGGTTCTAATCCCCGAGCCAACTAGGTGAAAAATCTGCCGATGTGCCCTTGAGCAAGGCACTTAACCCTAATTGCTCTGGATAAGAGCATCTGCTAAATGACAAAAATGTAATATTCATATATGAAGAATATATAGTTATCTTTTAAGAAATTAGATCCATAGGATGGATCATCAATTGAATGGTGAGCATAAAAAAAACAATAACACAATTTTAACCAACTTTATTAGATATTTATAACAGATGTATTACAGAGTTATTACAGATTTATAAAATATATATACTAATAATTCACAATTTACAAACTACATATAAACCCCCTGGAGATCTGAAGGAGGAGGAGGAGGTCGTCGGGTAAGCTTGGCGTCGGGTAAGCTTGGCTTTATACATAGCTTGGGCTTTGTCGAGTAAGGCTTAAACTATGTATTTAGATTGTAGTTAGGTATTGTAGGTAGTTATCGTGGGTTGTTGTATGTAATTATTGTAGGTTAGTATTGTATTCGGCTGAGCCCGGTGAAGCACGAAGCTAGCTGGCTAACCCACTACCTAGCGGGTAGCTACTGGCAACTATTAGCAACGGTATAGTTGTTTCACGCCTGAGAGTGCCTGTAATTACGCCAGCTGGCTGCCTACAATAATTACATACAATAATTGCCTACCATTCAGCTGTTTTCTAACCTCATTGTCTGAACCGTTAACGTTAGGTAGTAAGTGGCTACTGTGCTTGAAATTTAGCTAGCTTGTTGCTACCTGGATAGCTACTAATCTCACTGCAACTCCCCTCCATGTCTCCGACCACTACTTTGTATCCTTTTCTCTCTCCCTCTCCTCCAACACTACTCACTCTGCCCCTACACAGATGGTAATGCGCCGTCGCAACCTTCGCTCTCTCTCTCCCGCTACTCTCTCCTCTTCCATCCTATCATCTCTTCCCTCTGCTCAATCCTTCTCCCTCCAATCTCCTGATTCTGCCTCCTCAACCCTCCTCTCCTCCCTTTCTGCATCCTTTGACTCTCTATGTCCCCTATCCTCCCGGCCGGCTCGGTCCTCCCCTCCAGCTCCGTGGCTTGATGACTCATTGCGAGCTCACAGAACAGGGCTCCGGGCAGCCGAGCGGAAATGGAGGAAAACTAGACTCCCTGCGGACCTGGCATCTTTTCACTCCCTCCTCTCTACATTTTCTTCCTCTGTTTCTGCTGCTAAAGCCACTTTCTACCACTCTAAATTCCAAGCATCTGCCTCTAACCCTAGGAAGCTCTTTGCCACCTTCTCCTCCCTGCTGAATCCTCCTCCCCCCCCCCCCCCCTCCTCCCTCTCTGTGGATGACTTCGTCAACCATTTTGAAAAGAAGGTTGACGACATCCGATCCTCGTTTGTTAAGTCAAATGACACTGCTGGTCCTGCTCACACTGCCCTACCCTTTGACTTCTTTCTCCCCTCTCTCTCCAGATAAAATCTTGCGACTTGTGACGGCCGGCCGCCCAACAACCTGCCCGCTTGACCCTATCCCCTCCTCTCTTCTCCAGACCATCTCCGGTGACCTTCTCCCTTACCTCACCTCGCTGATCAACTCATCCTTGACCGCTGGCTATGTCCCTTCCGTCTTCAAGAGAGCGAGAGTTGCACCCCTTCTCAAAAAACCAACACTCGATCCCTCTGATGTCAACAACACGACGAGTTGAGTTTTTACCAAAAAGTATTTTGGTTCCACTCCTTCGTTGCCCGGGCGGTGTGTTTGGGATCATTGTCATGCTGAAAGACCCAGCCATGTTTCATCTTCAATGCCCTTGCTGATGGAAGGAGGTTTTCACTCAAAATCTCACGATACATGGCCCCATTCATTCTTTCCTTTAAACGGATCAGTCGTCTTGGTCCCTTTGCATAAAAACAGCCCCAAAGCATGATGTTTCCACCCCCATGCTTCACAGTAGGTATGGTGTTCTTTGGATGCAACTCAGCATTCTTTGTCCTCCAAACACGACGAGTTGAGTTTTTACCAAAAAGTTATATTTTGGTTTTATCTGACCATATGACATTCTCCCAATCCTCTTCTGGATCATCCAAATGCACTCTAGCAAACTTCAGACGGGCCTGGACATGTACTGGCTTAAGCAGGGGGACACGTCTTGCACGGCAGGATTTGAGTCCCTGGCGGCGTAGTGTGTTACTGATGGTAGGCTTTGTTACTTTGGTCCCAGCTCTCTGCAGGTCATTCACTAGGTCCCCCCGTGTGGTTCTGGGATTTTTGCTCACCGTTCTTGTGATCATTTTGACCCCACGGGGTGAGATCGAGGGAGATTATCAGTGGTCTTGTATGTCTTCCATTTCCTAATAATTGCTCCCACAGTTGATTTCTTCAAACCAAGCTGCTTACCTATTGCAGATTCAGTCTTCCCAGCCTGGTGCAGGTCTACAATTTTGTTTCTGGTGTCCTTTGACAGCTCTTTGGTCTTGGTCATAGTGGAGTTTGGAGTGTGACTGTTTGAGGTTGTGGACAGGTGATAACAAGTTCAAACAGGTGCCATTAATACAGGTAACGAGTAGAGGACAGAGGAGCCTCTTAAAGAAGAAGTTACAGGTCTGTGAGAGCCAGAAATCTTGCTTGTTTGTAGGTGACCAAATACTTATTTTCCACCATAATTTGCAAATAAATTCATTAAAGATCCTACAATGTGATTTTCTGGATTTTTTTCTCTCATTTTGTCTGTCATAGTTGACGTGTACCTATGATGAATATAACAGGCCTCTCTCATCTTTTTAAGTGGGAGAACTTGCACAATTGGTGGCTGACTAAATACTTTTCTTCCCCGCTGTACATGTGCTATTGTGTGACTGTGAGGCTTGAGGTTGTCACGATCGTCAAGCATAGAGGAGGACCAAGGCGCAGCGTGTGCAAAATACATCTCTTTATTTTGGAAGAGAGAAAAAACACGAAACCGAACACTATCCAAAACTTGCAAAACAACAAACGACCGTGAAGCTAAATAACGTAAGTGCACAGACAAGCAACAAACGTTCAACATAGACAATTACCCACAAACACATGATGCCCATGGCTGCCTTAAATATGGCTCCCAATTAGAGACAATAAACCACAGCTGTCTCCAATTGAGAACCAATCCAGGCAGCCATCAACATACAAACACCTAGACAAGACATACCCCATTAAACCTACAAACCCCTAGACAAACCAAAACACATACTTCACCATGTCACACCCTGACCTAACTAAAATATGAATGAAAACAAAGATAACTAAGGCCAGGGTGTGACATAACCCCCCCCTTAAGGTGCGAACTCCGGGCGCACCAGCATAAAGTCTAGGGGAGGGTCTGGGTGGGCGTCTGTCCACGGTGGCGGCTCTGGCACTGGTCGTGGTCCCCACCCCACCATAGTCACTACCCGCTTTCGTAGCCTCCTCCAAATGACCACCCTCCCACTTAACCCCACTGGATTAAGGGGCAGCACCGGACTAAGGGGCAGCACCAGGATAAGGAGCAGCACCAGGATAAGGAGCAGCACCAGGATAAGGGGCAGCACCGGACTAAGGGGCAGCACCGGGCTAAGGGGCAGCACCGGACTAAGGGGCAGCACCGGACTGAATGGCGGATCCTGGCTGGCTGGCTCTGGCGGATCCTGGCTGGCTGGCGGATCCTGGCTGGACGGCTCTGGCGGATCCCGGCTGGACGGCTCTAGCGGATCCTGGCTGGACGGCTCTGGCGGATCCTGGCTGGACGGCTCTGGCGGATCCTGGCTGGACGGCTCTGGCGGATCCTGGCTGGACGGCTCATGGCTGGCTGACGGATCTGGCTGCTCATGGCTGGCTGACGGATCTGGCTGCTCATGGCTGGCTGACGGATCTGGCTGCTCATGGCTGGCTGACGGATCTGGCTGCTCATGGCTGGCTGAAGGATCTGGCTGCTCATGGCTGGCTGACGGATCTGGCTGCTCATGGCTGGCTGACGGATCTGGCTGCTCATGGCTGGCGGAAGGCTCTGGCTGATCCTGTCTGGCGGAAGGCTCTGGCTGATCCTGTCTGGCGGAAGGCTCTGGCTGATCCTGTCTGGCGGAAGGCTCTGGCTGATCCTGTCTGGCGGAAGGCTCTGGCTGATCCTGTCTGGCGGAAGGCTCTAGCGGCTCCTGTCTGGCGGAAGGCTTTAGCGGCTCCGGTCTGGCGGACGGCTCTGAAGGCTCATGGCAGACGGGCGGCTTAGCAGGCTCAGTACAGACGGGCAGTTCATGCAGCGCTTGGCAGACGGACAGTTCAGACGGCGTTGGGCAGACGGGCAGTTCAGGCGCCATTAGGCAGACGGCAGACTCTGGCCGGCCGAGACGCCCTATAGGCCTGGTGCGTGGTGCCGGAACTGGAGGTACCGGGCTGAGGACACGCATCTCAGGTCTAGTGCGGGGAGAAGGAACAGGGCATGCTGGACCCTGGGGACGCACATAAGGCCTAGTGCGTGGTGCCGGAACTGGTGGTCCCGGGCTGAGGACACGCATCTCAGGGCTAGTGCGGGGAGCAGCAACAGGACGCACATGACTCCGGGGACACACAGGAGGCTTGGTGCGTGGTGTAGGCACTGGTGGTACTGGGCTGGAGCGGGGAGGTGGCGCCGGAAATACCGGACCGTGCAGGCTTACTGGCTCCCTTGAGCACTGAGCCTGCCCAACCTTACCTGGTTGTATGCTCCCCGTCGCCCGACCAGTACGGGAAGGTGGAATAACCCGCACCGGGCTATGTAGGCGAACCGGGGACACCATGCGTAAGGCTGGTGCCAAGTAAGCCGGCCCGAGGAGACGCACTGGTGGCCAGATGCGTTGGGCCGGCTTCATGACATCCGGCTCAACGCTCAATCTAGCCCGGCCGATACGTGGAGCTGGAATGTACCGAACCGGGCTATGCACGCGTACAGGAGACACCATGCGCTCTACTGCGTAACACGGTGTCTGCCCGTACTCTCGCTCTCCACGGTAAGTACAGGGAGTAGGCGCAGGTCTCCTACCTGACTTCGCCACACTCCCTTTAAGGCCCCCCCCAAGAAATTTTTGGCTAGTGCTCACGGGCTTCCAGCCTTGCCTCCGTGCTGCCTCCTCATATCGCCTCCTCTCGGCTTTAGCTGCCTCCAGCTCTTCACGAGGGCGGCGAACTTCTCCCGGTTGTGCCCAAGGACCCTTTCCATCCAGTATCTCCTCCCATGTCCATGAATCCTGTGTAGGTGGGTCCTGTTGCCGCTTGACACGCCGCTTGGTCCTAGATTGGTGGGTAATTCTGTCACGATCGTCAAGCATAGAGGAGGACCAAGGCGCAGCGTGTGCAAAATACATCTCTTTATTTTGGAAGAGAGAAAAAACACGAAACCGAACACTATCCAAAACTTGCAAAACAACAAACGACCGTGAAGCTAAATAACGTACGTGCACAGACAAGCAACAAACGTTCAACATAGACAATTACCCACAAACACATGATGCCCATGGCTGCCTTAAATATGGCTCCCAATTAGAGACAATAAACCACAGCTGTCTCCAATTGAGAACCAATCCAGGCAGCCATCAACATACAAACACCTAGACAAGACATACCCCATTAAACCTACAAACCCCTAGACAAACCAAAACACATACTTCACCATGTCACACCCTGACCTAACTAAAATATGAATGAAAACAAAGATAACTAAGGCCAGGGTGTGACAGAGGTATTCTTTTGAGTGGCCTTTGACTGAACTTTCTCTTCTCATTCACACAGATTCTGCAAAAGCTCTGTTACGTTCTGCCAGACAAATTTGTTTGAGTGGAAGTCATAAAGGATGCTGTGGTATTGTTTGAACATACACTACCGTTCAAAGGTTTGGGGTCACTTAGAATTGTCCTAGTTTTCGAAAGAAAAGCAATTTGTCTGTCCATTAAAATAACATCAAATTGATCAGAAATACAGTGTAGACATTGTTAATGTTGTAACTGGCTATTGTAGCTGGAAACGGCAGATTTTTAATGGAATATCTACAAAGGCGTACAGAGGCCCATTATCAGCAACCATCAGTCCTGTGTTCCAATGGCACGTTGTGTTTGCTAATCCAGGTTTATCATTTTAAAAGGCTAATTGATCATTAGAAAACCCTTTTGCAATTATGTTAGCACAGCTGAAAACTGTTGTGCTGATTAAAGAAGCAATAAAACTGGCCTTCTTGAGACTAGTTAAGTATCTGGAGCATCAGCAATTGTGGGTTCGATGACAGGCTCAAAGGAAATCTCTAAGTAACCCCAAATGTTTGAACTGTAGTGTATATCAAACTTGAACTACGCTGAATAAAAATATAAACGCAACAATTTCAAAGATTTTACTGAGTTACAGTTCATATAAGTAAATCAGTCAATTGAAATAAATGAATTAGGCCCTAATCTATGGATTTCAAATAACTGGGAATACATATATGCATCTGTTGGTCAAAGATACCTTTAACAAAAAGGTAGGGGTGTGGATCAGAAAACCAGTCAGTATCTGGTGTGACCACCATTTGCCTCATGCAGCGCGACACATCTCCTTCACATAGAGTTGATCAGGCTGTTGATTGTGGCCTGTGGAATGTTGTCCCACTCCTCTTCAATGGCTGTGCGAAGTTGCTGGATATTGGTGGGAACTGGAAAACACTGTCATACAGGTCAATCCAGAGCATCCCAAACATGCTCAATAGGGGACATGCCATGGAAGCCATTTTCAGCTTCCAGTAATTGTGTACATATCCTTGCGACATGGGGCTGTGAATTATCATGCTGAACCTTTAGGTGATGGCGGCGGATGAATGGCATGACAATGGGCCTCAGGATCTCGTCACGGTATCACTGTCCATTCAAATTGCCATTGATAAAATACAATTGTGTTGGTTGTCCGTAGTTTATGCCTGCCCACACCATAACCCCACCACCACCACCACAGGGCACTCTTTTCACAACGTTGACATCAGCAAACTGCTCGCCCACATGAATCCATCCGCCCGGTACAGTTGAACCCGGGAGGCCATCGAAGGTGAGTAACTGAAGTCGGTCAAACTGCAGTCAGAACAAGACCCTGGTGAGGATGACAAGCACTCAGATGACCTGAGACGGTTTCTGTGCAGAAAGTCTTTGGTTGTGGAAACTCACAGTTTCATCAGCTGGTCGGGTGACTGGTGTCTGATGATCCTGCAGGTGAAGAAGCTGGATGTGAAAGGTCCTGGGCTGGTGTGGTTACACGTGGTCTGCGGTTGTGAGGCCGGTTGGACGTCCTGCCAAATTCTCTAAAAACAACGTTGGAGGTGGCTTTTGGAAGAGAAATTAACATTAAATTATCTACCAACAACTCTGGTGGACATTCCTACAGTCAGCAAGCCAATTGCACGCTCCCTCAAAACTTGAGACATCTGTGGCATTGTTGTGTGACAAAACTGCACATTTTAGAGTGGCCTTTTATTGTCCCCAGCACAAGGTACACCTGTGTAGTGATCATGCGGTTTAATCAGCTTCTTGTTATGCCACACCTGTCAGGTGGATGAATTATCTTGGCAAAGGAGAAATTCTCACTAACAGGGTTGTAAACAAATTTGTGAAAAATTTGAGAGAAATAAGCATTTTTTTTATTTCAGCTCATGAAACATGGGACCAACACTTTACATGTTGAATTTTATGTTTTTGTTCAGTATACTTGACAATCCATTACATCCATTCAGCTCTGTCATGGTGTGGTTCAGTTTGATTATTTATTTGTAATACATGCAGTCGCCACTTGGAGGAAGTACAGGAACACTTTTGACAATTACAAGCACTGCCTCCATGAGAAACTGGAATCCATTCCACAACTGCATGGTTAGCGGCCAATAACGCTGTACAACGTGGCCCACGAAAGACAAACTCTGGATGGAAAAACAAGGGCTAAAAGTATTGACTTTATGGAGTGGGTATGGAGCACTGTGTCTGCATGTTAACTTTACACTACAGAACTATATGGCTGTCCACACATGAAGCACTGTGTCTGCATGTTAACTTTACACTACATAACTATATGGCTGTCCACACATGAAGCACTGTGTCTGCATGTTAACTTTACACTACAGAACTATATGGCTGTCCACACATGAAGCACTGTGTCTGCATGTTAACTTTACACTACAGAACTATATGGCTGTCCACACATGAAGCACTGTGTCTGCATGTTAACTTTACACTACAGAACTATATGGCTGTCCACACATGAAGCACTGTGTCTGCATGTTAACTTTACACTACAGAACTATATGGCTGTCCACACATGAAGCACTGTGTCTGCATGTTAACTTTACACTACAGAACTATATGGCTGTCCACACATGAAGCACTGTGTCTGCATGTTAACTTTACTGTCACGATCGTTGAGAGACGGGTCAGACCAAGGTGCAGCGTGGTATGCGAACATGTTTATTTAACTCAATAAACATAAACAAAACAAGAAACAACGTAACGTGAAGTCCTCAGGCTATAAACATACAAGCCTAAACACGGAACAAGATCCCACCACTAAGGAAAACAGGCTACTTAAGTATGATCCCCAAGCAGAGACAACGAGCGACAGCTGCCTCTGATTGGGAATCACACCCGGCCAAATATAGAAAAAACACATCTAGATCCTAAACATAGAAATCCTAACATAGATCCTCACATCGTGACCAAACCAACTAAAGACAACAGGCCTCTCAAGGCCAGGGCGTGACATTTACACTACAGAACTATATGGCTGTCCACACATGAAACACTGTCTGCATACTAACTTTACACTACAGAACTATATGGCTGTCAGGATGAAAAACTGTGTCTTCATACCAAATTTGTCACACCCTGATCTGTTTCACTTGTCTTTGTGCTTGTCTCCACCCCCCTCCAGGTGTCACCCATCTTCTCCATTATCCCCAGTGTATTTATACTTGGGTTCTCTGTTTGTCTGTTGCCAGTTCGTCTTGTCTTGACAAGCTTATCAGCGTCTTCGTCTTACTCCTGTTGTCTTCTGGTTTTAATCATTCTGCAGTACAGTCAGCAAGCAGTTTAGCAGTTACACCGGCGGGCCCCGGTGGCAATAAATTAATAAAACCAAAAGCTTACCTTGACTTGGAAGAGTTCCAGTGTTGGATAGACATAGCCCGCTAGCTAACATAGCATCCCTCTCTGTTTGAGCCGGGTTGTTTGAGTAGGCTAAACTAGATAGCTGAATTCGCTAGCTAAGTAAGTGAAAGTAAATTAAAAAAAACTCTCTGACTCTCTCTCTCTTGCTTGTCCTTTGTTTTTGAAGAAATGCATTTGTTCTAAACTGTTCAAATATTGTCTTTCTCTCTCTTTGAGTCAACTACTCACCACATGTTATGCACTGCAGTGCTAGTTACCTGTAGCTTAGCTTATGCTTTCAGCACTAGATTCATTCTCTGATCCTTTGATTGGGTGGACAAGATGTCAGATGTCAGTTCATGCTGCAAGAGCCCTGATAGGTTGGAGGACATCCCACTTCCTTTTACTGTGGAAGTGGAAGGGGGTGAGAACCACGAGCCTCCTAGGTTTTGTATTGAAGTCAATGTACCTAAAGGAGGACGGAAGCTAGCTGTCCTCCGGCTACACCATGGTGCTACCCTACAGAGTGCTGCTGAGGCTACAGGAGACCTTCATTGCAAGACAGTGTGTTTTATTCAATTATTTGATGACGTGTGAATATATGTAGTATCGTTTTATCTAAAAAGGATAGCTTTTTTAATGTTTCACTATTTTTATTTTTATGAAATTCACAGAGGAGAATGGTCCTCCCCTTCCTCCTCTGAGGAGCCTTCACTGATCCATACATCAGATGAATTTACACAACATATACTAAGAATGGCATGTTCAGCAGTAGATATATTAGACTGTCAAGAACCAGTAAATAATAAATATGTGGTGTTATCAACAGTGTGACTAAAATACAATGTGCAGTAGTAGAAGTATTAGAATGAGCTACAGTATGTCAGGGAATGCAGTATTTAAATACACAGTGTGAAACGGAAAATGTCCAGTGGTTTAATGTCTTTATAAGATGGAACAGCAGCGTTGGCTGTGTGTGTGTGAGAGAGTGTGTGTGTGTTTGTGTGCGTGTGTGTGTGTGTGTGTGTGTGTATGTTTGTGAGCATGAGGTGTGTGTGAGTGATAGCTTGTGTGTGTTTTGTGTGAGTGTGTATCACCTGGTAGACGGCTAGTGATGATCAACAGTCTGATGGTCTGGTAATAGAAGCTGGTCAACAGTCTGATGGTAATAGAAGCTGTTCAACAGTCTGATGGTAATAGAAGCTGTTCAACAGTCTGATGGTCTGGTAATAGAAGCTGTTCAACAGTCTGATGGTAATAGAAGTTGTTCAACAGTCTGATGGTAATAGAAGCTGTTCAACAGTCTGATGGTAATAGAAGCTGTTCAACAGTCTGATGGTCTGGTAATAGAAGCTGTTCAACAGTCTGATGGTAATAGAAGCTGTTCAACAGTCTGATGGTAATAGAAGCTGGTCAACAGTCTGATGGTAATAGAAGCTGTTCAACAGTCTGATGGTAATAGAAGCTGTTCAACAGTCTGATGGTAATAGAAGCTGTTCAACAGTCTGATGGTAATAGAAGCTGTTCAACAGTCTGATGGTCTGGTAATAGAAGCTGTTCAACAGTCTGATGGTCTGGTAATAGAAGCTGTTCAACAGTCTGATGGTAATAGAAGCTGTTCAACAGTCTGATGGTAATAGAAGCTGTTCAACAGTCTGATGGTAATGGAAGCTGTTCAACAGTCTGATGGTCTGGTAATAGAAGCTGGTCAACAGTCTGATGGTCTGGTAATAGAAGCTGTTCAACAGTCTGATGGTAATAGAAGCTGTTCAACAGTCTGATGGTAATAGAAGCTGTTCAACAGTCTGATGGTAATAGAAGCTGTTCAACAGTCTGATGGTAATAGAAGCTGTTCAACAGTCTGATGGTAATAGAAGCTGGTCAACAGTCTGATGGTAATAGAAGCTGGTCAACAGTCTGATGGTAATAGAAGCTGTTCAACAGTCTGATGGTAATAGAAGCTGTTCAACAGTCTGATGGTCTGGTAAGAGAAGCTGTTCAACAGTCAGATGGTAATAGAAGCTGTTCAACAGTCTGATGGTAATAGAAGCTGTTCAACAGTCTGATGGTAATAGAAGCTGTTCAACAGTCTGATGGTAATAGAAGCTGTTCAACAGTCTGATGGTAATAGAAGCTGTTCAACAGTCTGATGGTCTGGTAATAGAAGCTGTTCAACAGTCTGATGGTCTGGTAATAGAAGCTGTTCAACAGTCTGATGGTAATAGAAGCTGTTCAACAGTCTGATGGTCTGGTAATAGAAGCTGGTCAACAGTCTGATGGTAATAGAAGCTGTTCAACAGTCTGATGGTAATAGAAGCTGTTCAACAGTCTGATGGTCTGGTAATAGAAGCTGTTCAACAGTCTGATGGTCTGGTAATAGAAGCTGTTCAACAGTCTGATGGTAATAGAAGCTGTTCAACAGTCTGATGGTCTGGTAATAGAAGCTGTTCAACAGTCTGATGGTAATAGAAGCTGTTCAACAGTCTGATGGTCTGGTAATAGAAGCTGTTCAACAGTCTGATGGTAATAGAAGCTGTTCAACAGTCTGATGGTAATAGAAGCTGTTCAACAGTCTGATGGTCTGGTAATAGAAGCTGTTCAACAGTCTGATGGTAATATAAGCTGTTTAACAGTCTGATGGTAATAAAAGCTCTTCAACAGTCTGATGGTAATAGAAGCTGTTCAACAGTCTGATGGTCTGGTAATAGAAGCTGTTCAACAGTCTGATGGTCTGGTAATAGAAGCTGTTCAACAGTCTGATGGTAATAGAAGCTGTTCAACAGTCTGATGGTCTGGTAATAGAAGCTGTTCAACAGTCTGATGGTAATATAAGCTGTTCAACAGTCTGATGGTCTGGTAATAGAAGCTGTTCAACAGTCTGATGGTAATAGAAGCTGTTCAACAGTCTGATGGTAATAGAAGCTGTTCAACAGTCTGATGGTCTGGTAATAGAAGCTGTTCAACAGTCTGATGGTAATATAAGCTGTTTAACAGTCTGATGGTAATAAAAGCTCTTCAACAGTCTGATGGTAATAGAAGCTGTTCAACAGTCTGATGGTCTGGTAATAGAAGCTGTTCAACAGTCTGATGGTAATAGAAGCTGTTCAACAGTCTGATGGTCTGGTAATAGAAGCTGTTCAACAGTCTGATGGTAATAGAAGCTGTTCAACAGTCTGATGGTAATAGAAGCTGTTCAACAGTCTGATGGTAATAGAAGCTGTTCAACAGTCTGATGGTAATAGAAGCTGTTCAACAGTCTGATGGTCTGGTAATAGAAGCTGTTCAACAGTCTGATGGTAATAGAAGCTGTTCAACAGTCTGATGGTCTGGTAATAGAAGCTGTTCAACAGTCTGATGGGAATAGAATCTGTTCAACAGTCTGATGGTAATAGAAGCTGTTCAACAGTCTGATGGTAATAGAAGCTGTTCAACAGTCTGATGGTCTGGTAATAGAAGCTGTTCAACAGTCTTATGGTCTGGTAATAGAAGCTGTTCAACAGTCTGATGGTAATAGAAGCTGTTCAACAGTCTGATGGTAATATAAGCTGTTCAACAGTCTGATGGTCTGGTAATAGAAGCTGTTCAACAGTCTGATTGTAATAGAAGCTGTTCAACAGTCTGATGGTAATAGAAGCTGTTCAACAGTCTGATGGTAATAGAAGCTGTTCAACAGTCTGATGGTAATAGAAGCTGGTCAACAGTCTGATGGTAATAGAAGCTGGTCAACAGTCTGATGGTAATAGAAGCTGTTCAACAGTCTGATGGTCTGGTAATAGAAGCTGTTCAACAGTCTGATGGTAATAGAAGCTGTTCAACAGTCTGGTGGTAATATAAGCTGTTCAACAGTCTGATGGTAATAGAAGCTGGTCAACAGTCTGATGGTAATAGAAGCTGGTCAACAGTCTGATGGTAATAGAAGCTGTTCAACAGTCTGATGGTCTGGTAATAGAAGCTGTTCAACAGTCTGATGGTAATAGAAGCTGTTCAACAGTCTGATGGTATTAGAAGCTGTTCAACAGTCTGATGGTAATATAAGCTGTTCAACAGTCTGATGGTAATAGAAGCTGTTCAACAGTCTGATGGTAATAGAAGCTGTTCAACAGTCTGATGGTAATAGAAGCTGGTCAACAGTTTGATGGTCTGGTAATAGAAGCTGTTCAACAGTCTGATGGTAATAGAAGCTGTTCAACAGTCTGATGGTAATAGAAGCTGTTCAACAGTCTGATGGTAATAGAAGCTGGTCAACAGTCTGATGGTAATAGAAGCTGGTCAACAGTCTGATGGTAATAGAAGCTGGTCAACAGTCTGATGGTCTGGTAATATAAGCTGTTCAACAGTCTGATGGTAATATAAGCTGGTCAACAGTCTGATGGTAATATAATCTGGTCAACAGTCTGATGGTAATAGAAGCTGTTCAACAGTCTGATGGCCTGGTAATAGAAGCTGTTCAACAGTCTGATGGTAATAGAAGCTGTTCAACAGTCTGATTGCCTGGTAATAGAAGCTGTTCAACAGTCTGATTGCCTGGTAATAGAAGCTGGTCAACAGTCTGATGGTAATAGAAGCTGGTCAACAGTCTGATGGTCTGGTAATAGAAGCTGTTCAACAGCATGATTGTCTGGTAATAGAAGCTGTTAAACAGTCTGATGGTAATAGAAGCTGTTCAACAGTCTGATGGTAATAGAAGCTGGTCAACAGTCTGATGGTAATAGAAGCTGGTCAACAGTCTGATGGTAATAGAAGCTGGTCAACAGTCTGATGGCCTGGTAATAGAAGCTGTTCAACAGTCTGATGGTAATAGAAGCTGGTCAACAGTCTGATGGTAATAGAAGCTGGTCAACAGTCTGATGGCCTGGTAATAGAAGCTGTTCAACAGTCTGATGGTAATAGAAGCTGTTCAACAGTCTGATGATAATAGAAGCTGTTCAACAGTCTGATGGTAATAGAAGCTGGTCAACAGTCTGATGGTAATAGAAGCTGGTCAACAGTCTGATGGTAATAGAAGCTGGTCAACAGTCTGATGGCCTGGTAATAGAAGCTGTTCAACAGTCTGATGGTAATAGAAGCTGGTCAACAGTCTGATGGTAATAGAAGCTGGTCTACAGTCTGATGGTCTGGTAATAGAAGCTGTTCAACAGTCTGATGGTAATAGAAGCTGTTCAACAGTCTGATGGTAATAGAAGCTGGTCAACAGTCTGATGGCCTGGTAATAGAAGCTGGTCAACAGTCTGATGGTAATATAAGCTGTTCAACAGTCTGATGGTAATAGAAGCTGGTCAACAGTCTGATGGTAATAGAAGCTGTTCAACAGTCTGATGGTAATAGAAGCTGGTCAACAGTCTGATGGTCTGGTAATAGAAGCTGTTCAACAGTCTGATGGTAATAGAAGCTGTTCAACAGTCTGATGGTCTGGTAATAGAAGCTGTTCAACAGTCTGATGGTAATAGAAGCTGTTCAACAGTCTGATGGTCTGGTAAGAGAAGCTGTTCAACAGTCTGATGGTCTGGTAATAGAAGCTGTTCAACAGTCTGATGGTCTGGTAATAGAAGCTGTTCAACAGTCTGATGGTAATATAAGCTGTTCAACAGTCTGATGGTAATAGAAGCTGTTCAACAGTCTGGTGTAAATAGAAGCTGTTCAACAGTCTGATGGTAATAGAAGCTGTTCAACAGTCTGATGGTCTGGTAATAGAAGCTGTTCAACAGTCTGATGGTAATAGAAGCTGTTCAACAGTCTGATGGTAATAGAAGCTGTTCAACAGTCTGATGGTAATAGAAGCTGGTCAACAGTCTGATGGTCTGGTAATATAAGCTGTTCAACAGTCTGATGGTAATATAAGCTGGTCAACAGTCTGATGGTCTGGTAATAGAAGCTGTTCAACAGTCTGATGGTCTGGTAATATAAACTGTTCAACAGTCTGATGGTAATAGAAGCTGTTCAACAGTCTGATGTAAATAGAAGCTGTTCAACAGTCTGATGGTAATAGAAGCTGTTCAACAGTCTGATGGTAATAGAAGCTGGTCTACAGTCTGATGGTCTGGTAATAGAAGCTGTTCAACAGTCTGATGGTAATAGAAGCTGTTCAACAGTCTGATGGTCTGGTAATAGAAGCTGTTCAACAGTCTGATGGTAATAGAAGCTGGTCAAAAGTCTGATGGTAATAGAAGCTGTTCAACAGTCTGATGGTAATAGAAGCTGTTCAACAGTCTAATGGTAATAGAAGCTGTTCAACAGTCTGATGGTAATAGAAGCTGTTCAACAGTCTGATGGTCTGGTAATAGAAGCTGTTCAACAGTCTGATGGTAATAGAAGCTGGTCAACAGTCTGATGGTAATAGAAGCTGATCAACAGTCTGATGGTCTGGTAATAGAAGCTGTTCAACAGTCTGATGGTAATAGAAGCTGTTCAACAGTCTGATGGTCTGGTAAGAGAAGCTGTTCAACAGTCTGATGGTAATAGAAGCTGTTCAACAGTCTGATGGTAATAGAAGCTGTTCAACAGTCTGATGGTAATAGAAGCTGTTCAACAGTCTGATGGTAATAGAAGCTGTTCAACAGTCTGATGGTCTGGTAATAGAAGCTGTTCAACAGTCTGATGGTCTGGTTATAGAAGCTGTTCAACAGTCTGATGGTAATAGAAGCTGTTCAACAGTCTGATGGTCTGGTAATAGAAGCTGGTCAACAGTCTGATGGTAATAGAAGCTGTTCAACAGTCTGATGGTAATAGAAGCTGTTCAACAGTCTGATGGTCTGGTAATAGAAGCTGTTCAACAGTCTGATGGTCTGGTAATAGAAGCTGTTCAACAGTCTGATGGTAATAGAAGCTGTTCAACAGTCTGATGGTCTGGTAATAGAAGCTGTTCAACAGTCTGATGGTAATAGAAGCTGTTCAACAGTCTGATGGTAATAGAAGCTGTTCAACAGTCTGATGGTAATAGAAGCTGTTCAACAGTCTGATGGTCTGGTAATAGAAGCTGTTCAACAGTCTGATGGTAATAGAAGCTGTTTAACAGTCTGATGGTAATATAAGCTCTTCAACAGTCTGATGGTAATAGAAGCTGTTCAACAGTCTGATGGTCTGGTAATAGAAGCTGTTCAACAGTCTGATGGTAATAGAAGCTGTTCAACAGTCTGATGGTCTGGTAATAGAAGCTGTTCAACAGTCTGATGGTAATAGAATCTGTTCAACAGTCTGATGGTAATAGAAGCTGTTCAACAGTCTGATGGTAATAGAAGCTGTTCAACAGTCTGATGGTCTGGTAATAGAAGCGGTTCAACAGTCTGATGGTCTGGTAATAGAAGCTGTTCAACAGTCTGATGGTAATAGAAGCTGTTCAACAGTCTGATGGTAATATAAGCTGTTCAACAGTCTGATGGTCTGGTAATAGAAGCTGTTCAACAGTCTGATGGTAATAGAAGCTGGTCAACAGTCTGATGGTAATAGAAGCTGGTCAACAGTCTGATGGTAATAGAAGCTGTTCAACAGTCTGATGGTCTGGTAATAGAAGCTGTTCAACAGTCTGATGGTAATAGAAGCTGTTCAACAGTCTGGTGGTAATAGAAGCTGTTCAACAGTCTGATGGTAATAGAAGCTGTTCAACAGTCTGATGTTAATAGAAGCTGTTCAACAGTCTGATGGTAATAGAAGCTGTTCAACAGTCTGATGGTCTGGTAATAGAAGCTGTTCAACAGTCTGATGGTAATAGAAGCTGTTCAACAGTCTGATGGTATTAGAAGCTGTTCAACAGTCTGATGGTAATAGAAGCTGTTCAACAGTCTGATGGTAATAGAAGGTGTTCAACAGTCTGATGGTAATATAAGCTGTTCAACAGTCTGATGGTAATAAAAGCTGTTCAACAGTCTGATGGTAATAGAAGCTGTTCAACAGTCTGATGGTAATAGAAGCTGGTCAACAGTCTGATGGTCTGGCAATAGAAGCTGGTCAGCAGTCTGATGGTCTGGTAATAGAAGCTGTTCAACAGTCTGATGGTAATAGAAGCTGTTCAACAGTCTGATGGTGATAGAAGCTGTTCAACAGTCTGATGGTAATAGAAGCTGTTCAACAGTCTGATGGTAATAGAAGCTGTTCAACAGTCTGATGGTAATATAAGCTGTTCAACAGTCTGATGGTAATAGAAGCTGTTCAACAGTCTGATGGTAATAGAAGCTGGTCAACAGTCTGATGGTAATAGAAGCTGGTCAACAGTCTGATGGTCTGGTAATATAAGCTGTTCAACAGTCTGATGGTAATATAAGCTGGTCAACAGTCTGATGGTAATAGAAGCTGTTCAACAGTCTGATGGCCTGGTAATAGAAGCTGTTCAACAGTCTGATGGTAATAGAAGCTGTTCAACAGTCTGATTGCCTGGTAATAGAAGCTGTTCAACAGTCTGATTGCCTGGTAATATAAGCTGGTCAACAGTCTGATGGTAAAAGAAGCTGGTCAACAGTCTGATGGTCTGGTAATAGAAGCTGTTCAACAGCATGATTGTCTGGTAATAGAAGCTGTTAAACAGTCTGATGGTAATAGAAGCTGGTCAACAGTCTGATGGTAATAGAAGCTGGTCAACAGTCTGATGGTAATAGAAGCTGGTCAACAGTCTGATGGCCTGGTAATAGAAGCTGTTCAACAGTCTGATGGTAATAGAAGCTGTTCAACAGTCTGATGGTAATAGAAGCTGTTCAACAGTCTGATGGTAATAGAAGCTGGTCAACAGTCTGATGGTAATAGAAGCTGGTCAACAGTCTGATGGTAATAGAAGCTGGTCAACAGTCTGATGGCCTGGTAATAGAAGCTGTTCAACAGTCTGATGGTAATAGAAGCTGGTCAACAGTCTGATGGTAATAGAAGCTGGTCTACAGTCTGATGGTCTGGTAATAGAAGCTGTTCAACAGTCTGATGGCCTGGTAATAGAAGCTGTTCAACAGTCTGATGGTAATAGAAGCTGGTCAACAGTCTGATGGTAATAGAAGCTGGTCTACAGTCTGATGGTCTGGTAATAGAAGCTGGTCAACAGTCTGATGGTAATAGAAGCTGTTCAACAGTCTGATGGTAATAGAAGCTGGTCAACAGTCTGATGGCCTGGTAATAGAAGCTGGTCAACAGTCTGATGGTAATATAAGCTGTTCAACAGTCTGATGGTAATAGAAGCTGGTCAACAGTCTGATGGTAATAGAAGCTGTTCAACAGTCTGATGGTAATAGAAGCTGGTCAACAGTCTGATGGTCTGGTAATAGAAGCTGTTCAACAGTCTGATGGTAATAGAAGCTGTTCAACAGTCTGATGGTCTGGTAATAGAAGCTGTTCAACAGTCTGATGGTAATATAAGCTGTTCAACAGTCTGATGGTAATAGAAGCTGTTCAACAGTCTGGTGTAAATAGAAGCTGTTCAACAGTCTGATGGTAATAGAAGCTGTTCAACAGTCTGATGGTCTGGTAATAGAAGCTGTTCAACAGTCTGATGGTAATAGAAGATGTTCAACAGTCTGATGGTAATAGAAGCTGGTCAACAGTCTGATGGTCTGGTAATAGAAGCTGTTCAACAGTCTGATGGTAATAGAAGCTGTTCAACAGTCTGATGGTAATAGAAGCTGTTCAACAGTCTGATGGTAATAGAAGCTGTTCAACAGTCTGATGGTAATAGAAGCTGGTCAACAGTCTGATGGTAATAGAAGCTGTTCAACAGTCTGATGGTAATAGAAGCTGTTCAACAGTCTGATGGTAATAGAAGCTGGTCAACAGTCTGATGGTAATAGAAGCTGTTCAACAGTCTGATGGTAATAGAAGCTGTTCAACAGTCTGATGGTAATAGAAGCTGGTCAACAGTCTGATGTAAATAGAAGCTGTTCAACAGTCTGATGGTAATAGAAGCTGTTCAACAGTCTGATGTAAATAGAAGCTGTTCAACAGTGTGATGGTCTGGTAATAGAAGCTGTTCAACAGTCTGATGGTCTGGTAATAGAAGCTGTTCAACAGTCTGATGGTAATAGAAGCTGTTCAACAGTCTGATGGCCTGGTAATAGAAGCTGTTCAACAGTCTGATGTTAATAGAAGCTGTTCAACAGTCTGATGGTCTGGTAATAGAAGCTGTTCAACAGTCTGATGGTAATAGAAGCTGGTCTACAGTCTGATGGTCTGGTAATAGAAGCTGTTCAACAGTCTGATGGTAATAGAAGTTGTTCAACAGTCTGATGGTAATAGAAGCTGTTCAACAGTCTGATGGTAATATAAGCTGTTCAACAGTCTGATGGTAATAGAAGCTGTTCAACAGTCTGATGGTAATAGAAGCTGTTCAACAGTCTGATGGTCTGGTAATAGAAGCTGTTCAACAGTCTGATGGTCTGGTAATAGAAGCTGTTCAACAGTCTGATGGTAATAGAAGCTGTTCAACAGTCTGATGGTCTGGTAAGAGAAGCTGTTCAACAGTCTGATGGTCTGGTAATAGAAGCTGTTCAACAGTCTGATGGTCTGGTAATAGAAGCTGTTCAACAGTCTGATGGTAATATAAGCTGTTCAACAGTCTGATGGTAATAGAAGCTGTTCAACAGTCTGGTGTAAATAGAAGCTGTTCAACAGTCTGATGGTAATAGAAGCTGTTCAACAGTCTGATGGTCTGGTAATAGAAGCTGTTCAACAGTCTGATGGTAATAGAAGCTGTTCAACAGTCTGATGGTAATAGAAGCTGTTCAACAGTCTGATGGTAATAGAAGCTGGTCAACAGTCTGATGGTCTGGTAATATAAGCTGTTCAACAGTCTGATGGTAATATAAGCTGGTCAACAGTCTGATGGTCTGGTAATAGAAGCTGTTCAACAGTCTGATGGTCTGGTAATATAAACTGTTCAACAGTCTGATGGTAATAGAAGCTGTTCAACAGTCTGATGTAAATAGAAGCTTTTCAACAGTCTGATGGTAATAGAAGCTGTTCAACAGTCTGATGGTAATAGAAGCTGGTCTACAGTCTGATGGTCTGGTAATAGAAGCTGTTCAACAGTCTGATGGTAATAGAAGCTGTTCAACAGTCTGATGGTCTGGTAATAGAAGCTGTTCAACAGTCTGATGGTAATAGAAGCTGGTCAAAAGTCTGATGGTAATAGAAGCTGTTCAACAGTCTGATGGTAATAGAAGCTGTTCAACAGTCTAATGGTAATAGAAGCTGTTCAACAGTCTGATGGTAATAGAAGCTGTTCAACAGTCTGATGGTCTGGTAATAGAAGCTGTTCAACAGTCTGATGGTAATAGAAGCTGGTCAACAGTCTGATGGTAATAGAAGCTGATCAACAGTCTGATGGTCTGGTAATAGAAGCTGTTCAACAGTCTGATGGTAATAGAAGCTGTTCAACAGTCTGATGGTCTGGTAAGAGAAGCTGTTCAACAGTCTGATGGTAATAGAAGCTGTTCAACAGTCTGATGGTAATAGAAGCTGTTCAACAGTCTGATGGTAATAGAAGCTGTTCAACAGTCTGATGGTAATAGAAGCTGTTCAACAGTCTGATGGTCTGGTAATAGAAGCTGTTCAACAGTCTGATGGTCTGGTTATAGAAGCTGTTCAACAGTCTGATGGTAATAGAAGCTGTTCAACAGTCTGATGGTCTGGTAATAGAAGCTGGTCAACAGTCTGATGGTCTGGTAATAGAAGCTGTTCAACAGTCTGATGGTAATAGAAGCTGTTCAACAGTCTGATGGTCTGGTAATAGAAGCTGTTCAACAGTCTGATGGTAATAGAAGCTGATCAACAGTCTGATGGTAATAGAAGCTGTTCAACAGTCTGATGGTAATAGAAGCTGTTCAACAGTCTGATGGTCTGGTAATAGAAGCTGTTCAACAGTCTGATGGTAATAGAAGCTGTTTAACAGTCTGATGGTAATAAAAGCTCTTCAACAGTCTGATGGTAATAGAAGCTGTTCAACAGTCTGATGGTCTGGTAATAGAAGCTGTTCAACAGCATGATTGTCTGGTAATAGAAGCTGTTAAACAGTCTGATGGTAATAGAAGCTGGTCAACAGTCTGATGGTAATAGAAGCTGGTCAACAGTCTGATGGTAATAGAAGCTGGTCAACAGTCTGATGGCCTGGTAATAGAAGCTGTTCAACAGTCTGATGGTAATAGAAGCTGTTCAACAGTCTGATGGTAATAGAAGCTGTTCAACAGTCTGATGGTAATAGAAGCTGGTCAACAGTCTGATGGTAATAGAAGCTGGTCAACAGTCTGATGGTAATAGAAGCTGGTCAACAGTCTGATGGCCTGGTAATAGAAGCTGTTCAACAGTCTGATGGCCTGGTAATAGAAGCTGTTCAACAGTCTGATGGTAATAGAAGCTGGTCAACAGTCTGATGGTAATAGAAGCTGGTCTACAGTCTGATGGTCTGGTAATAGAAGCTGGTCAACAGTCTGATGGTAATAGAAGCTGTTCAACAGTCTGATGGTAATAGAAGCTGGTCAACAGTCTGATGGCCTGGTAATAGAAGCTGGTCAACAGTCTGATGGTAATATAAGCTGTTCAACAGTCTGATGGTAATAGAAGCTGGTCAACAGTCTGATGGTAATAGAAGCTGTTCAACAGTCTGATGGTAATAGAAGCTGGTCAACAGTCTGATGGTCTGGTAATAGAAGCTGTTCAACAGTCTGATGGTAATAGAAGCTGTTCAACAGTCTGATGGTCTGGTAATAGAAGCTGTTCAACAGTCTGATGGTAATATAAGCTGTTCAACAGTCTGATGGTAATAGAAGCTGTTCAACAGTCTGGTGTAAATAGAAGCTGTTCAACAGTCTGATGGTAATAGAAGCTGTTCAACAGTCTGATGGTAATAGAAGCTGTTCAACAGTCTGATGGTAATAGAAGCTGTTCAACAGTCTGATGGTCTGGTAATAGAAGCTGTTCAACAGTCTGATGGTCTGGTTATAGAAGCTGTTCAACAGTCTGATGGTAATAGAAGCTGTTCAACAGTCTGATGGTCTGGTAATAGAAGCTGGTCAACAGTCTGATGGTCTGGTAATAGAAGCTGTTCAACAGTCTGATGGTAATAGAAGCTGTTCAACAGTCTGATGGTCTGGTAATAGAAGCTGTTCAACAGTCTGATGGTAATAGAAGCTGTTCAACAGTCTGATGGTAATAGAAGCTGTTCAACAGTCTGATGGTAATAGAAGCTGTTCAACAGTCTGATGGTCTGGTAATAGAAGCTGTTCAACAGTCTGATGGTAATAGAAGCTGTTTAACAGTCTGATGGTAATAAAAGCTCTTCAACAGTCTGATGGTAATAGAAGCTGTTCAACAGTCTGATGGTCTGGTAATAGAAGCTGTTCAACAGCATGATTGTCTGGTAATAGAAGCTGTTAAACAGTCTGATGGTAATAGAAGCTGGTCAACAGTCTGATGGTAATAGAAGCTGGTCAACAGTCTGATGGTAATAGAAGCTGGTCAACAGTCTGATGGCCTGGTAATAGAAGCTGTTCAACAGTCTGATGGTAATAGAAGCTGTTCAACAGTCTGATGGTAATAGAAGCTGTTCAACAGTCTGATGGTAATAGAAGCTGGTCAACAGTCTGATGGTAATAGAAGCTGGTCAACAGTCTGATGGTAATAGAAGCTGGTCAACAGTCTGATGGCCTGGTAATAGAAGCTGTTCAACAGTCTGATGGCCTGGTAATAGAAGCTGTTCAACAGTCTGATGGTAATAGAAGCTGGTCAACAGTCTGATGGTAATAGAAGCTGGTCTACAGTCTGATGGTCTGGTAATAGAAGCTGGTCAACAGTCTGATGGTAATAGAAGCTGTTCAACAGTCTGATGGTAATAGAAGCTGGTCAACAGTCTGATGGCCTGGTAATAGAAGCTGGTCAACAGTCTGATGGTAATATAAGCTGTTCAACAGTCTGATGGTAATAGAAGCTGGTCAACAGTCTGATGGTAATAGAAGCTGTTCAACAGTCTGATGGTAATAGAAGCTGGTCAACAGTCTGATGGTCTGGTAATAGAAGCTGTTCAACAGTCTGATGGTAATAGAAGCTGTTCAACAGTCTGATGGTCTGGTAATAGAAGCTGTTCAACAGTCTGATGGTAATATAAGCTGTTCAACAGTCTGATGGTAATAGAAGCTGTTCAACAGTCTGGTGTAAATAGAAGCTGTTCAACAGTCTGATGGTAATAGAAGCTGTTCAACAGTCTGATGGTCTGGTAATAGAAGCTGTTCAACAGTCTGATGGTAATAGAAGATGTTCAACAGTCTGATGGTAATAGAAGCTGGTCAACAGTCTGATGGTCTGGTAATAGAAGCTGTTCAACAGTCTGATGGTAATAGAAGCTGTTCAACAGTCTGATGGTAATAGAAGCTGTTCAACAGTCTGATGGTAATAGAAGCTGTTCAACAGTCTGATGGTAATAGAAGCTGGTCAACAGTCTGATGGTAATAGAAGCTGTTCAACAGTCTGATGGTAATAGAAGCTGTTCAACAGTCTGATGGTAATAGAAGCTGGTCAACAGTCTGATGGTAATAGAAGCTGTTCAACAGTCTGATGGTAATAGAAGCTGTTCAACAGTCTGATGGTAATAGAAGCTGGTCAACAGTCTGATGTAAATAGAAGCTGTTCAACAGTCTGATGGTAATAGAAGCTGTTCAACAGTCTGATGTAAATAGAAGCTGTTCAACAGTCTGATGGTCTGGTAATAGAAGCTGTTCAACAGTCTGATGGTCTGGTAATAGAAGCTTTCAACAGTCTGATGGTAATAGAAGCTGTTCAACAGTCTGATGGCCTGGTAATAGAAGCTGTTCAACAGTCTGATGTTAATAGAAGCTGTTCAACAGTCTGATGGTCTGGTAATAGAAGCTGTTCAACAGTCTGATGGTAATAGAAGCTGGTCTACAGTCTGATGGTCTGGTAATAGAAGCTGTTCAACAGTCTGATGGTAATAGAAGTTGTTCAACAGTCTGATGGTAATAGAAGCTGTTCAACAGTCTGATGGTAATATAAGCTGTTCAACAGTCTGATGGTAATAGAAGCTGTTCAACAGTCTGATGGTAATAGAAGCTGTTCAACAGTCTGATGGTCTGGTAATAGAAGCTGTTCAACAGTCTGATGGTCTGGTAATAGAAGCTGTTCAACAGTCTGATGGTAATAGAAGCTGTTCAACAGTCTGATGGTCTGGTAATAGAAGCTGTTCAACAGTCTGATGGTAATAGAATCTGTTCAACAGTCTGATGGTCTGGTAATAGAAGCTGTTCAACAGTCTGATGGTAATAGAAGCTGTTCAACAGTCTGATGGTAATAGAAGCTGGTCAACAGTCTGATGGTAATAGAAGCTGATCAACAGTCTGATGGTCTGGTAATAGAAGCTGTTCAACAGTCTGATGGTAATAGAAGCTGTTCAACAGTCTGATGGTCTGGTAAGAGAAGCTGTTCAACAGTCTGATGGTAATAGAAGCTGTTCAACAGTCTGATGGTAATAGAAGCTGTTCAACAGTCTGATGGTAATAGAAGCTGTTCAACAGTCTGATGGTAATAGAAGCTGTTCAACAGTCTGATGGTCTGGTAATAGAAGCTGTTCAACAGTCTGATGGTCTGGTTATAGAAGCTGTTCAACAGTCTGATGGTAATAGAAGCTGTTCAACAGTCTGATGGTCTGGTAATAGAAGCTGGTCAACAGTCTGATGGTCTGGTAATAGAAGCTGTTCAACAGTCTGATGGTAATAGAAGCTGTTCAACAGTCTGATGGTCTGGTAATAGAAGCTGTTCAACAGTCTGATGGTAATAGAAGCTGTTCAACAGTCTGATGGTAATAGAAGCTGTTCAACAGTCTGATGGTAATAGAAGCTGTTCAACAGTCTGATGGTCTGGTAATAGAAGCTGTTCAACAGTCTGATGGTAATAGAAGCTGTTTAACAGTCTGATGGTAATAAAAGCTCTTCAACAGTCTGATGGTAATAGAAGCTGTTCAACAGTCTGATGGTCTGGTAATAGAAGCTGTTCAACAGCATGATTGTCTGGTAATAGAAGCTGTTAAACAGTCTGATGGTAATAGAAGCTGGTCAACAGTCTGATGGTAATAGAAGCTGGTCAACAGTCTGATGGTAATAGAAGCTGGTCAACAGTCTGATGGCCTGGTAATAGAAGCTGTTCAACAGTCTGATGGTAATAGAAGCTGTTCAACAGTCTGATGGTAATAGAAGCTGTTCAACAGTCTGATGGTAATAGAAGCTGGTCAACAGTCTGATGGTAATAGAAGCTGGTCAACAGTCTGATGGTAATAGAAGCTGGTCAACAGTCTGATGGCCTGGTAATAGAAGCTGTTCAACAGTCTGATGGCCTGGTAATAGAAGCTGTTCAACAGTCTGATGGTAATAGAAGCTGGTCAACAGTCTGATGGTAATAGAAGCTGGTCTACAGTCTGATGGTCTGGTAATAGAAGCTGGTCAACAGTCTGATGGTAATAGAAGCTGTTCAACAGTCTGATGGTAATAGAAGCTGGTCAACAGTCTGATGGCCTGGTAATAGAAGCTGGTCAACAGTCTGATGGTAATATAAGCTGTTCAACAGTCTGATGGTAATAGAAGCTGGTCAACAGTCTGATGGTAATAGAAGCTGTTCAACAGTCTGATGGTAATAGAAGCTGGTCAACAGTCTGATGGTCTGGTAATAGAAGCTGTTCAACAGTCTGATGGTAATAGAAGCTGTTCAACAGTCTGATGGTCTGGTAATAGAAGCTGTTCAACAGTCTGATGGTAATATAAGCTGTTCAACAGTCTGATGGTAATAGAAGCTGTTCAACAGTCTGGTGTAAATAGAAGCTGTTCAACAGTCTGATGGTAATAGAAGCTGTTCAACAGTCTGATGGTCTGGTAATAGAAGCTGTTCAACAGTCTGATGGTAATAGAAGATGTTCAACAGTCTGATGGTAATAGAAGCTGGTCAACAGTCTGATGGTCTGGTAATAGAAGCTGTTCAACAGTCTGATGGTAATAGAAGCTGTTCAACAGTCTGATGGTAATAGAAGCTGTTCAACAGTCTGATGGTAATAGAAGCTGTTCAACAGTCTGATGGTAATAGAAGCTGGTCAACAGTCTGATGGTAATAGAAGCTGTTCAACAGTCTGATGGTAATAGAAGCTGTTCAACAGTCTGATGGTAATAGAAGCTGGTCAACAGTCTGATGGTAATAGAAGCTGTTCAACAGTCTGATGGTAATAGAAGCTGTTCAACAGTCTGATGGTAATAGAAGCTGGTCAACAGTCTGATGTAAATAGAAGCTGTTCAACAGTCTGATGGTAATAGAAGCTGTTCAACAGTCTGATGTAAATAGAAGCTGTTCAACAGTCTGATGGTCTGGTAATAGAAGCTGTTCAACAGTCTGATGGTCTGGTAATAGAAGCTTTCAACAGTCTGATGGTAATAGAAGCTGTTCAACAGTCTGATGGCCTGGTAATAGAAGCTGTTCAACAGTCTGATGTTAATAGAAGCTGTTCAACAGTCTGATGGTCTGGTAATAGAAGCTGTTCAACAGTCTGATGGTAATAGAAGCTGGTCTACAGTCTGATGGTCTGGTAATAGAAGCTGTTCAACAGTCTGATGGTAATAGAAGTTGTTCAACAGTCTGATGGTAATAGAAGCTGTTCAACAGTCTGATGGTAATATAAGCTGTTCAACAGTCTGATGGTAATAGAAGCTGTTCAACAGTCTGATGGTAATAGAAGCTGTTCAACAGTCTGATGGTCTGGTAATAGAAGCTGTTCAACAGTCTGATGGTCTGGTAATAGAAGCTGTTCAACAGTCTGATGGTAATAGAAGCTGTTCAACAGTCTGATGGTCTGGTAATAGAAGCTGTTCAACAGTCTGATGGTAATAGAATCTGTTCAACAGTCTGATGGTCTGGTAATAGAAGCTGTTCAACAGTCTGATGGTAATAGAAGCTGTTCAACAGTCTGATGGTAATAGAAGCTGGTCAACAGTCTGATGTAAATAGAAGCTGTTCAACAGTCTGATGGTAATAGAAGCTGTTCAACAGTCTGATGTAAATAGAAGCTGTTCAACAGTCTGATGGTCTGGTAATAGAAGCTGTTCAACAGTCTGATGGTCTGGTAATAGAAGCTTTCAACAGTCTGATGGTAATAGAAGCTGTTCAACAGTCTGATGGCCTGGTAATAGAAGCTGTTCAACAGTCTGATGTTAATAGAAGCTGTTCAACAGTCTGATGGTCTGGTAATAGAAGCTGTTCAACAGTCTGATGGTAATAGAAGCTGGTCTACAGTCTGATGGTCTGGTAATAGAAGCTGTTCAACAGTCTGATGGTAATAGAAGCTGTTCAACAGTCTGATGGTAATATAAGCTGTTCAACAGTCTGATGGTAATAGAAGCTGTTCAACAGTCTGATGGTAATAGAAGCTGTTCAACAGTCTGATGGTCTGGTAATAGAAGCTGTTCAACAGTCTGATGGTCTGGTAATAGAAGCTGTTCAACAGTCTGATGGTAATAGAAGCTGTTCAACAGTCTGATGGTCTGGTAATAGAAGCTGTTCAACAGTCTGATGGTAATAGAATCTGTTCAACAGTCTGATGGTCTGGTAAGAGAAGCTGTTCAACAGTCTGATGGTCTGGTAATAGAAGCTGTTCAACAGTCTGATGGTCTGGTAATAGAAGCTGTTCAACAGTCTGATGGTAATATAAGCTGTTCAACAGTCTGATGGTAATAGAAGCTGTTCAACAGTCTGGTGTAAATAGAAGCTGTTCAACAGTCTGATGGTAATAGAAGCTGTTCAACAGTCTGATGGTCTGGTAATAGAAGCTGTTCAACAGTCTGATGGTAATAGAAGCTGTTCAACAGTCTGATGGTAATAGAAGCTGTTCAACAGTCTGATGGTAATAGAAGCTGGTCAACAGTCTGATGGTCTGGTAATATAAGCTGTTCAACAGTCTGATGGTAATATAAGCTGGTCAACAGTCTGATGGTCTGGTAATAGAAGCTGTTCAACAGTCTGATGGTCTGGTAATATAAACTGTTCAACAGTCTGATGGTAATAGAAGCTGTTCAACAGTCTGATGTAAATAGAAGCTGTTCAACAGTCTGATGGTAATAGAAGCTGTTCAACAGTCTGATGGTAATAGAAGCTGGTCTACAGTCTGATGGTCTGGTAATAGAAGCTGTTCAACAGTCTGATGGTAATAGAAGCTGTTCAACAGTCTGATGGTCTGGTAATAGAAGCTGTTCAACAGTCTGATGGTAATAGAAGCTGGTCAAAAGTCTGATGGTAATAGAAGCTGTTCAACAGTCTGATGGTAATAGAAGCTGTTCAACAGTCTAATGGTAATAGAAGCTGTTCAACAGTCTGATGGTAATAGAAGCTGTTCAACAGTCTGATGGTCTGGTAATAGAAGCTGTTCAACAGTCTGATGGTAATAGAAGCTGGTCAACAGTCTGATGGTAATAGAAGCTGATCAACAGTCTGATGGTCTGGTAATAGAAGCTGTTCAACAGTCTGATGGTAATAGAAGCTGTTCAACAGTCTGATGGTCTGGTAAGAGAAGCTGTTCAACAGTCTGATGGTAATAGAAGCTGTTCAACAGTCTGATGGTAATAGAAGCTGTTCAACAGTCTGATGGTAATAGAAGCTGTTCAACAGTCTGATGGTAATAGAAGCTGTTCAACAGTCTGATGGTCTGGTTATAGAAGCTGTTCAACAGTCTGATGGTAATAGAAGCTGTTCAACAGTCTGATGGTCTGGTAATAGAAGCTGGTCAACAGTCTGATGGTCTGGTAATAGAAGCTGTTCAACAGTCTGATGGTAATAGAAGCTGTTCAACAGTCTGATGGTCTGGTAATAGAAGCTGTTCAACAGTCTGATGGTAATAGAAGCTGTTCAACAGTCTGATGGTAATAGAAGCTGTTCAACAGTCTGATGGTAATAGAAGCTGTTCAACAGTCTGATGGTCTGGTAATAGAAGCTGTTCAACAGTCTGATGGTAATAGAAGCTGTTTAACAGTCTGATGGTAATAAAAGCTCTTCAACAGTCTGATGGTAATAGAAGCTGTTCAACAGTCTGATGGTCTGGTAATATAAGCTGTTCAACAGTCTGATGGTAATAGAAGCTGTTCAACAGTCTGATGGTCTGGTAATAGAAGCTGTTCAACAGTCTGATGGTAATAGAAGCTGTTCAACAGTCTGATGGTCTGGTAATAGAAGCTGTTCAACAGTCTGATGGTCTGGTAATAGAAGCTGTTCAACAGTCTGATGGTAATAGAAGCTGTTCAACAGTCTGATGGTCTGGTAATAGAAGCTGTTCAACAGTCTGATGGTAATAGAATCTGTTCAACAGTCTGATGGTAATAGAAGCTGTTCAACAGTCTGATGGTAATAGAAGCTGTTCAACAGTCTGATGGTCTGGTAATAGAAGCTGTTCAACAGTCTGATGGTCTGGTAATAGAAGCTGTTCAACAGTCTGATGGTAATAGAAGCTGTTCAACAGTCTGATGGTAATATAAGCTGTTCAACAGTCTGATGGTCTGGTAATAGAAGCTGTTCAACAATCTGATGGTAATAGAAGCTGTTCAACAGTCTGATGGTAATAGAAGCTGTTCAACAGTCTGATGGTAATATAAGCTGTTCAACAGTCTGATGGTAATAGAAGCTGGTCAACAGTCTGATGGTAATAGAAGCTGGTCAACAGTCTGATGGTAATAGAAGCTGTTCAACAGTCTGATGGTCTGGTAATAGAAGCTGTTCAACAGTCTGATGGTAATAGAAGCTGTTCAACAGTCTGGTGGTAATAGAAGCTGTTCAACAGTCTGATGGTAATAGAAGCTGTTCAACAGTCTGATGTTAATAGAAGCTGTTCAACAGTCTGATGGTAATAGAAGCTGTTCAACAGTCTGATGGTCTGGTAATAGAAGCTGTTCAACAGTCTGATGGTAATAGAAGCTGTTCAACAGTCTGATGGTATTAGAAGCTGTTTAACAGTCTGATGGTAATAGAAGCTGTTCAACAGTCTGATGGTAATAGAAGGTGTTCAACAGTCTGATGGTAATATAAGCTGTTCAACAGTCTGATGGTAATAAAAGCTGTTCAACAGTCTGATGGTAATAGAAGCTGTTCAACAGTCTGATGGTAATAGAAGCTGGTCAACAGTCTGATGGTCTGGCAATAGAAGCTGGTCAGCAGTCTGATGGTCTGGTAATAGAAGCTGTTCAACAGTCTGATGGTAATAGAAGCTGTTCAACAGTCTGATGGTAATAGAAGCTGTTCAACAGTCTGATGGTAATAGAAGCTGTTCAACAGTCTGATGGTGATAGAAGCTGTTCAACAGTCTGATGGTAATAGAAGCTGTTCAACAGTCTGATGGTAATAGAAGCTGTTCAACAGTCTGATGGTAATATAAGCTGTTCAACAGTCTGATGGTAATAGAAGCTGGTCAACAGTTTGATGGTCTGGTAATAGAAGCTGTTCAACAGTCTGATGGTAATAGAAGCTGTTCAACAGTCTGATGGTAATAGAAGCTGTTCAACAGTCTGATGGTAATAGAAGCTGGTCAACAGTCTGATGGTAATAGAAGCTGGTCAACAGTCTGATGGTAATAGAAGCTGTTCAACAGTCTGATGGTAATAGAAGCTGGTCAACAGTCTGATGGTCTGGTAATATAAGCTGTTCAACAGTCTGATGGTAATATAAGCTGGTCAACAGTCTGATGGTCTGGTAATAGAAGCTGTTCAACAGTCTGATGGTCTGGTAATATAAACTGTTCAACAGTCTGATGGTAATAGAAGCTGTTCAACAGTCTGATGTAAATAGAAGCTGTTCAACAGTCTGATGGTAATAGAAGCTGTTCAACAGTCTGATGGTAATAGAAGCTGGTCTACAGTCTGATGGTCTGGTAATAGAAGCTGTTCAACAGTCTGATGGTAATAGAAGCTGTTCAACAGTCTGATGGTCTGGTAATAGAAGCTGTTCAACAGTCTGATGGTAATAGAAGCTGGTCAAAAGTCTGATGGTAATAGAAGCTGTTCAACAGTCTGATGGTAATAGAAGCTGTTCAACAGTCTAATGGTAATAGAAGCTGTTCAACAGTCTGATGGTAATAGAAGCTGTTCAACAGTCTGATGGTCTGGTAATAGAAGCTGTTCAACAGTCTGATGGTAATAGAAGCTGGTCAACAGTCTGATGGTAATAGAAGCTGATCAACAGTCTGATGGTCTGGTAATAGAAGCTGTTCAACAGTCTGATGGTAATAGAAGCTGTTCAACAGTCTGATGGTCTGGTAAGAGAAGCTGTTCAACAGTCTGATGGTAATAGAAGCTGTTCAACAGTCTGATGGTAATAGAAGCTGTTCAACAGTCTGATGGTAATAGAAGCTGTTCAACAGTCTGATGGTAATAGAAGCTGTTCAACAGTCTGATGGTCTGGTAATAGAAGCTGTTCAACAGTCTGATGGTCTGGTTATAGAAGCTGTTCAACAGTCTGATGGTAATAGAAGCTGTTCAACAGTCTGATGGTCTGGTAATAGAAGCTGGTCAACAGTCTGATGGTCTGGTAATAGAAGCTGTTCAACAGTCTGATGGTAATAGAAGCTGTTCAACAGTCTGATGGTCTGGTAATAGAAGCTGTTCAACAGTCTGATGGTAATAGAAGCTGTTCAACAGTCTGATGGTAATAGAAGCTGTTCAACAGTCTGATGGTAATAGAAGCTGTTCAACAGTCTGATGGTCTGGTAATAGAAGCTGTTCAACAGTCTGATGGTAATAGAAGCTGTTTAACAGTCTGATGGTAATAAAAGCTCTTCAACAGTCTGATGGTAATAGAAGCTGTTCAACAGTCTGATGGTCTGGTAATAGAAGCTGTTCAACAGTCTGATGGTAATAGAAGCTGTTCAACAGTCTGATGGTCTGGTAATAGAAGCTGTTCAACAGTCTGATGGTAATAGAAGCTGTTCAACAGTCTGATGGTCTGGTAATAGAAGCTGTTCAACAGTCTGATGGTCTGGTAATAGAAGCTGTTCAACAGTCTGATGGTAATAGAAGCTGTTCAACAGTCTGATGGTCTGGTAATAGAAGCTGTTCAACAGTCTGATGGTAATAGAATCTGTTCAACAGTCTGATGGTAATAGAAGCTGTTCAACAGTCTGATGGTAATAGAAGCTGTTCAACAGTCTGATGGTCTGGTAATAGAAGCTGTTCAACAGTCTGATGGTCTGGTAATAGAAGCTGTTCAACAGTCTGATGGTAATAGAAGCTGTTCAACAGTCTGATGGTAATATAAGCTGTTCAACAGTCTGATGGTCTGGTAATAGAAGCTGTTCAACAGTCTGATGGTAATAGAAGCTGTTCAACAGTCTGATGGTAAAAGAAGCTGTTCAACAGTCTGATGGTAATATAAGCTGTTCAACAGTCTGATGGTAATAGAAGCTGGTCAACAGTCTGATGGTAATAGAAGCTGGTCAACAGTCTGATGGTAATAGAAGCTGTTCAACAGTCTGATGGTCTGGTAATAGAAGCTGTTCAACAGTCTGATGGTAATAGAAGCTGTTCAACAGTCTGGTGGTAATAGAAGCTGTTCAACAGTCTGATGGTAATAGAAGCTGTTCAACAGTCTGATGTTAATAGAAGCTGTTCAACAGTCTGATGGTAATAGAAGCTGTTCAACAGTCTGATGGTCTGGTAATAGAAGCTGTTCAACAGTCTGATGGTAATAGAAGCTGTTCAACAGTCTGATGGTATTAGAAGCTGTTTAACAGTCTGATGGTAATAGAAGCTGTTCAACAGTCTGATGGTAATAGAAGGTGTTCAACAGTCTGATGGTAATATAAGCTGTTCAACAGTCTGATGGTAATAAAAGCTGTTCAACAGTCTGATGGTAATAGAAGCTGTTCAACAGTCTGATGGTAATAGAAGCTGGTCAACAGTCTGATGGTCTGGCAATAGAAGCTGGTCAGCAGTCTGATGGTCTGGTAATAGAAGCTGTTCAACAGTCTGATGGTAATAGAAGCTGTTCAACAGTCTGATGGTAATAGAAGCTGTTCAACAGTCTGATGGTAATAGAAGCTGTTCAACAGTCTGATGGTGATAGAAGCTGTTCAACAGTCTGATGGTAATAGAAGCTGTTCAACAGTCTGATGGTAATAGAAGCTGTTCAACAGTCTGATGGTAATATAAGCTGTTCAACAGTCTGATGGTAATAGAAGCTGGTCAACAGTTTGATGGTCTGGTAATAGAAGCTGTTCAACAGTCTGATGGTAATAGAAGCTGTTCAACAGTCTGATGGTAATAGAAGCTGTTCAACAGTCTGATGGTAATAGAAGCTGGTCAACAGTCTGATGGTAATAGAAGCTGGTCAACAGTCTGATGGTAATAGAAGCTGGTCAACAGTCTGATGGTCTGGTAATATAAGCTGTTCAACAGTCTGATGGTAATATAAGCTGGTCAACAGTCTGATGGTAATATAATCTGGTCAACAGTCTGATGGTAATAGAAGCTGTTCAACAGTCTGATGGCCTGGTAATAGAAGCTGTTCAACAGTCTGATGGTAATAGAAGCTGTTCAACAGTCTGATTGCCTGGTAATAGAAGCTGTTCAACAGTCTGATTGCCTGGTAATATAAGCTGGTCAACAGTCTGATGGTAAAAGAAGCTGGTCAACAGTCTGATGGTCTGGTAATAGAAGCTGTTCAACAGCATGATTGTCTGGTAATAGAAGTTGTTAAACAGTCTGATGGTAATAGAAGCTGGTCAACAGTCTGATGGTAATAGAAGCTGGTCAACAGTCTGATGGTAATAGAAGCTGGTCAACAGTCTGATGGCCTGGTAATAGAAGCTGTTCAACAGTCTGATGGTAATAGAAGCTGTTCAACAGTCTGATGGTAATAGAAGCTGTTCAACAGTCTGATGGTAATAGAAGCTGGTCAACAGTCTGATGGTAATAGAAGCTGGTCAACAGTCTGATGGTAATAGAAGCTGGTCAACAGTCTGATGGCCTGGTAATAGAAGCTGTTCAACAGTCTGATGGTAATAGAAGCTGGTCAACAGTCTGATGGTAATAGAAGCTGGTCTACAGTCTGATGGTCTGGTAATAGAAGCTGTTCAACAGTCTGATGGCCTGGTAATAGAAGCTGTTCAACAGTCTGATGGTAATAGAAGCTGGTCAACAGTCTGATGGTAATAGAAGCTGGTATACAGTCTGATGGTCTGGTAATAGAAGCTGGTCAACAGTCTGATGGTAATAGAAGCTGTTCAACAGTCTGATGGTAATAGAAGCTGGTCAACAGTCTGATGGCCTGGTAATAGAAGCTGGTCAACAGTCTGATGGTAATATAAGCTGTTCAACAGTCTGATGGTAATAGAAGCTGGTCAACAGTCTGATGGTAATAGAAGCTGTTCAACAGTCTGATGGTAATAGAAGCTGGTCAACAGTCTGATGGTCTGGTAATAGAAGCTGTTCAACAGTCTGATGGTAATAGAAGCTGTTCAACAGTCTGATGGTCTGGTAATAGAAGCTGTTCAACAGTCTGATGGTAATATAAGCTGTTCAACAGTCTGATGGTAATAGAAGCTGTTCAACAGTCTGATGGTAATAGAAGCTGTTCAACAGTCTGATGGTAATAGAAGCTGTTCAACAGTCTGATGGTAATAGAAGCTGTTCAACAGTCTGGTGTAAATAGAAGCTGTTCAACAGTCTGATGGTAATAGAAGCTGTTCAACAGTCTGATGGTCTGGTAATAGAAGCTGTTCAACAGTCTGATGGTAATAGAAGCTGTTCAACAGTCTGATGGTAATAGAAGCTGGTCAACAGTCTGATGGTCTGGTAATAGAAGCTGTTCAACAGTCTGATGGTATTAGAAGCTGTTCAACAGTCTGATGGTAATAGAAGCTGTTCAACAGTCTGATGGTAATAGAAGCTGTTCAACAGTCTGATGGTAATAGAAGCTGGTCAACAGTCTGATGGTAATAGAAGCTGTTCAACAGTCTGATGGTAATAGAAGCTGTTCAACAGTCTGATGGTAATAGAAGCTGGTCAACAGTCTGATGGTAATAGAAGCTGTTCAACAGTCTGATGGTAATAGAAGCTGTTCAACAGTCTGATGGTAATAGAAGCTGGTCAACAGTCTGATGTAAATAGAAGCTGTTCAACAGTCTGATGGTAATAGAAGCTGTTCAACAGTCTGATGTAAATAGAAGCTGTTCAACAGTCTGATGGTAATAGAAGCTGGTCAACAGTCTGATGGTCTGGTAATAGAAGCTGTTCAACAGTCTGATGGTAATAGAAGCTGGTCTACAGTCTGATGGTCTGGTAATAGAAGCTGTTCAACAGTCTGATGGTAATAGAAGCTGTTCAACAGTCTGATGGTAATAGAAGTTGTTCAACAGTCTGATGGTAATAGAAGCTGTTCAACAGTCTGATGGTAATATAAGCTGTTCAACAGTCTGATGGTAATAGAAGCTGTTCAACAGTCTGATGGTAATAGAAGCTGTTCAACAGTCTGATGGTCTGGTAATAGAAGCTGTTCAACAGTCTGATGGTCTGGTAATAGAAGCTGTTCAACAGTCTGATGGTAATAGAAGCTGTTCAACAGTCTGATGGTAATAGAAGCTGTTCAACAGTCTGATGGCCTGGTAATAGAAGCTGTTCAACAGTCTGATGGTAATAGAAGCTGTTCAACAGTCTGATGGTAATAGAAGCTGGTCAACAGTCTGATGGTCTGGTAATAGAAGCTGTTCAACAGTCTGATGGTCTGGTAATAGAAGCTGTTCAACAGTCTGATGGTAATAGAAGCTGTTCAACAGTCTGATGGTAATAGAAGCTGTTCAACAGTCTGATGGTAATAGAAGCTGGTCAACAGTCTGATGGTAATAGAAGCTGTTCAACAGTCTGATGGTAATAGAAGCTGTTCAACAGTCTGATGGTAATAGAAGCTGGTCAACAGTCTGATGGTAATAGAAGCTGTTCAACAGTCTGATGGTAATAGAAGCTGTTCAACAGTCTGATGGTAATAGAAGCTGGTCAACAGTCTGATGTAAATAGAAGCTGTTCAACAGTCTGATGGTAATAGAAGCTGTTCAACAGTCTGATGTAAATAGAAGCTGTTCAACAGTCTGATGGTAATAGAAGCTGGTCAACAGTCTGATGGTCTGGTAATAGAAGCTGTTCAACAGTCTGATGGTAATAGAAGCTGGTCTACAGTCTGATGGTCTGGTAATAGAAGCTGTTCAACAGTCTGATGGTAATAGAAGCTGTTCAACAGTCTGATGGTAATAGAAGTTGTTCAACAGTCTGATGGTAATAGAAGCTGTTCAACAGTCTGATGGTAATATAAGCTGTTCAACAGTCTGATGGTAATAGAAGCTGTTCAACAGTCTGATGGTAATAGAAGCTGTTCAACAGTCTGATGGTCTGGTAATAGAAGCTGTTCAACAGTCTGATGGTCTGGTAATAGAAGCTGTTCAACAGTCTGATGGTAATAGAAGCTGTTCAACAGTCTGATGGTCTGGTAATAGAAGCTGTTCAACAGTCTCTCTGTCTTATCTTTGATTCACCTGTTTTGTCTCAGTCCGTCATATGGTAGCTGAGTGAACAGTCCATGGCTCTGGTGGCTAAGGTTCATAATGATCTTGTTGGCCTTCCTTTGTCACCGAGTGCACATGAAGCATTGTGTCTTCATACTAACCAGGGTTGGGTAGGTTCCTTTCTAAATGTAATCCGTTACAGTTAGAAGATCACAGTTACCTGTCCAAAATTGTAATCAGTAACGTAACTTTTGGATTTCTCAAACTCAGTAACGTAATCTGATTACTGTGGTTTTAACCTCCCAGACTTGGAATTGTATCAACTCACCACCCAAGGCTTTACTTGTAACATATAGTTAAATGCACTGAAGAGGAACAATGGTTACATATATATTTTTGTCTTATTTCTTGTTTGTTTCACAATAAAACATTTTTTGCATCTTCAAAGTGGTAGGCATGTTGTGTAAATCAAATGATACAAACCCCCAAAAAATCAATTTTAATTCCAGGTTGTAAGGCAACAAAATAGGAAAAATGCCAAGGGGGGTGAATACTTTCGCAAGCCACTGTAACTAATGAAATTACAGTTAAAGACAATTTGGTTATTTCAGTATAAACTTTATATAATTTATTATACAAGATACGCAATTCTACAGAAACATTTCTTGTAGTGTAAAACTAACAATGACTCAATAGTCCATGCCTTCTGGGAATGTTGTAAAGTCCAAAAGTTATGGGCAGAAAGTTGGCTGTTAGAAGTATTACTATGTAAATGTACTTTTAATCCGTCTGTCTGCATACTTCAAGATATGGCATATGAGGGTGCAATGAGATACCAAATGGGTTGGACGATACTTTTCTCATCAATCATCTTGAAAAAATGTATTCTTAAAAACTGGAGATCAACCAATCCTCCATCATTAACACAATGTAAAGGTCAAATGCTTTATTATTAAAAGCAGTGTCCTGTATTCATGGATGCCAAGGGAAGCCAGGCTTCCCCTAAAGATCGACCAAGAAAAAAAAAGAAAAAAACATAAAATAATGTATCTTTCATCTCTCTCTGTTTTCAGAATTTTCCTTAAATTGGCAAGAGGCAGAATGCATCTCACCAGAAACAGTGCCCCATTGTGTAGGCCATCTATCTGATGCTTTCTGGCCCACAGTATGTGAGCGGAGTTGAGCGGTCGGATATCCCGCTCATCATCATGGAGCAGTACTGCTCCAGCGTTCCACGTTCTTTCCAACCGCTCCGCTAAAAACCGTTCCTCGCTCACAGGAGGAAACAAAAATGCTGCTCCAAATTGGCTCCATTCATTAAAATCACCATTTAACCAACACCCATCTGTTTTTGTGACTACCTGGACCTACCATTTGGTTTTGAAGTATTGAAACCAAACCATATGGATTTGAATGAAAAGTATTTTAATAAACAACAGGGAAAGGTGACTGTAAGAAGCGCTCGTCATTTCAAACAGGCTACATGTGGTATTAAACAGCATATAAACACTCTGAATAGGTCAGGATCCAGACAGGGAGCCTAAGAAGGAACTTATTTAGGCTATATTATTTAAATGATTTCAAGGCTATAGCCTACAAAGAAATACATTGTGAAGCATTTGCGAGTGCGACACACTAGGCTGGTATTGACATAAAGCTCTCAGCACTTTGTTGTATTAAATCATTATTATAGTCTATAAATTGCGCATATAGGTTTTGACTTAGAATGAAATACAAGTTAAAGGAAACATGCCTTACTAGGCCTTTGAATACAGTTTTCGAAACACGAGTTTGTCCAGTCTGTGGCTTAAGGCTCATGCGATGGTGCCTGCAGAGCAGGCCAGCAGTGGAGAATATCCTCTCCATGGTACCTGGAGAGCAGGCCAGCAGTGGAGAATATCCTCTCCATGGTACCTGGAGAGCAGGCCAGCAGTGGAGAATATCCTCTCCATGGTACCTGCAGAGCAGGCCAGCAGTGGAGAATATCCTCTCCATGGTACCTGCAGAGCAGGCCAGCAGTGGAGAATATCCTCTCCATGGTACCTGGAGAGCAGGCCAGCAGTGGAGAATATCCTCTCCATGGTACCTGCAGAGCAGGCCAGCAGTGGAGAATATCCTCTCCATGGTACCTGCAGAGCAGGCCAGCAGTGGAGAATATCCTCTCCATGGTGCCTGGAGAGCAGGCCAGCAGTGGAGAATATCCTCTCCATGGTACCTGGAGAGCAGGCCAGCAGTGGAGAATATCCTCTCCATGGTACCTGGAGAGCAGGCCAGCAGTGGAGAATATCCTCTCCATGGTACCTGGAGAGCAGGCCAGCAGTGGAGAATATCCTCTCCATGGTACCTGGAGAGCAGGCCAGCAGTGGAGAATATCCTCTCCATGGTACCTGGAGAGCCGGCCAGCAGTGGAGAATATCCTCTCCATGGTACCTGGAGAGAAGGCCAGCAGTGGAGAATATCCTCTCCATGGTACCTGGAGAGAAGGCCAGCAGTGGAGAATATCCTCTCCATGGTACCTGGAGAGCCGGCCAGCAGTGGAGAATATCCTCTCCATGGTACCTGGAGAGCAGGCCAGCAGTGGAGAATATCCTCTCCATGGTACCTGGAGAGAAGGCCAGCAGTGGAGAATATCCTCTCCATGGTACCTGGAGAGAAGGCCAGCAGTGGAGAATATCCTCTCCATGGTACCTGGAGAGAAGGCCAGCAGTGGAGAATATCCTCTCCATGGTACCTGGAGAGCAGGCCAGCAGTGGAGAATATCCTCTCCATGGTACCTGGAGAGAAGGCCAGCAGTGGAGAATATCCTCTCCATGGTACCTGGAGAGCAGGCCAGCGGTGGAGAATATCCTCTCCATGGTACCTGGAGAGAAGGCCAGCAGTGGAGAATATCCTCTCCATGGTACCTGGAGAGCAGGCCAGCAGTGGAGAATATCCTCTCCATGGTACCTGGAGAGAAGGCCAGCAGTGGAGAATATCCTCTCAGCCTTGCAGAGCCACTGGGGATGCTAAACACCCTTTTGGACGGGGCATTGTCACGCCGACACAGGAAAGGGCATTGTCACGCCGACACAGGAAAGGGCATTGTCATGCCGACACAGGAAAGGGCATTGTCACGCCGACACAGGAAAGGGCATTGTCACGCCGACACAGGAAAGGGCATTGTCACGCCGACACAGGAAAGGGCATTGTCACGCCGACACAGGAAAGGGCATTGTCATGCCGACACAGGAAAGGGCATTGTCACGCCGACACAGGAAAGGGCATTGTCATGCCGACACAGGAAAGGGCATTGTCACGCCGACACAGGAAAGGGCATTGTCATGCCGACACAGGAAAGGGCATTGTCACGCCGACACAGGAAAGGGCATTGTCACGCCGACACAGGAAAGGGCATTGTCATGCCGACACAGGAAAGGGCATTGTCACGCCGACACAGGAAAGGGCATTGTCATGCCGACACAGGAAAGGGCATTGTCATGCCGACACAGGAAAGGGCATTGTCACGCCGACACAGGAAAGGGCATTGTCACGCCGACACAGGAAAGGGCATTGTCACGCCGACACAGGAAAGGGCATTGTCACGCCGACACAGGAAAGGGCATTGTCACGCCGACACAGGAAAGGGCATTGTCATGCCGACACAGGAAAGGGCATTGTCATGCCGACACAGGAAAGGGCATTGTCACGCCGACACAGGAAAGGGCATTGTCATGCCGACACAGGAAAGGGCATTGTCATGCCGACACAGGAAAGGGCCTTCCCTAAACTGTTGCCACAAAGTTGTAAACACAGAATTGTCTAGAATGTCATTGTATGCTGTTGTGTTAAGATTCCCTTCAATGGAACTAAGGGGTCTAGTCCGAACTATGAAAAACAGCCCCAGACCATTATTTCTCCTCCACCAAACTTTACAGTTGGCACTATGCATTTGGGCAGGTAGCGTTCTCCTGGCATCCGCCAAACCCAGATTCGTCCGTCGGACTGCCAGATGGTGAAGCGTGATTCATCACTCCAGAGAACGCGTTTCCCGACAAACATTTATTGTGCTGATGTTGCTTTCAGAGGCAGTTTGGAACTCGGTAGTGAGTGTTGCAACTGAGGACAGACAATTTTTACGCGCTACGCGCTTCAGCACTCGGCATCCCCATTCTGTGAGCTTGTGTGGCCTACCACTTCGCGGCTGAGCCGTCCTGGCTCCTAGACATTTCCACTTCACAGTAACAGCACTTACAGTTTACCAGGGCAGCTCTAGCAGGGCAGAAATTTGAAGAACTGACTTGTTGGAAAGGTGACGTCCTATGACGGTGCCACGTTGAAAGTCCCTGAGCTCTTCACTAAGGGCCATTCTAATGCCAATGTTTGTCTATGGAGATTGCATGGCTGTGTGCTCGATTGTATACACCTGTCAGCAACGGATGTGGCTGAAATAGCAGAATCCACTAATTTCAAAGGGTGTCCACATACTTTTGTATATATTGTTTATCTTTTCAGATTCCACAATGATTCTTTAGTTGTGGACACTGCATCACCGCACTCCCTCTCTTGCTCTTGGTCCTCATCTTTGTAAGTCACGTTGAATTTGCACACTGTGTGTTTTATCAGTTTCTTTATGAATATATTTAGCGAACTCCATGACAGTAGCTAAAGCAAGGGACTATAGCAGCACACAAGTAGACTACAAATGCATGCTGGGCCGGGCACGCCCTGAGCTCGTGAAGAGAACATTTGGAAGCCAGTGAGCATTTGGCCTCCCTTGATATTTTTACAAATACAATAATAGCCAATCAGTGTTGAGCTAAACTGAGTTAGCTCAACTGTGAATGGGTCCAAACAAAAGTGTTAAGGGAAGCTAGTTTAGATTTGGCTTCACATCAAGGGAAATATGTCATTGACAGAAACAACTTGAATTGTTGCATCTCGTTGTGTTGTGTGTCCTCCGGTCGCTAACTAGCTAGCTAGCTAAAATTGGCCCTTTCCTAAATTAGCCATGGATGGAGATAGGGATTTGGACTTGTGGTTTTACTTAATTCTCCGTACTGGCCAACGATTATAACTTCCATCAATTCTGATCCAACCATAAATTCATACATTGTGCTCCTGGACTGGGAAGATGAAAGTTCAATATGTAGCTAGATGTAGAAGGCTAATGTTAACTAGCTGCTGTTGCCCATGAAAGGAAGTTAGGCTAGCGAGCAAGTATTTTAGCCAGGCAGCATAAAATAAAAGCATATACTGTATGACAGTCATAGACCGTTTCATCAACATGAAAGAGAGGAGGATGGCATTGGCGTTTCTCTACAAGTAGGGTGAGTCAACATGTTTTTTCTACTTAGACGAACACACACACACACACACACACACACGCACCCACACACACACACACATTTTAAATACTTTATTGGAATCCACCAATCATATTTACAAAAAAAGGATCCACACATTTCAAAGATCCCTGTATGCATGGCATTCAAGGGTACGGAAAACACCTCCTTCTCCAAAGTGGCCAGTGATAGTATGAAAAATGCATGCACTCACTAACTCTGGATAAGAGCGTCTGCTAAACGACTCAAATGAAAATGAAAATGAAATGAATTTCAATAGGCAGCAGCAGCCTCTAATGTGCTAGTGATGGCTATTTACCAGTCTGATGGCCTTGAGATAGAAGCTGTTTTTCATTCTCTCGGTCCCAGCTTTGATGCACCTGTACTGACCTCGCCTTCTGGATGATAGCGGGGTGAACAGGCAGTGGCTCGGGTGGTTGATGTCCTTGATGATCTTTTTGGCCTTCCTGTGACATCGGGTGCTGTAGATGTCCTGGAGGGCGGGTAGTTTGCTCCCGGTAATGCGTTCGGCAGACCTCACCACCCTCTGGAGAGCCCTGCGGTTGCGGGTGGTGCAGTTGCCATACCAGGCGGTGATATAGTCCGACAGGATGCTCTCAATTGTGCATCTGTAAAAGTTTGTGAGGGTTTTAGGTGCTAAGCCAAATTTCTTCAGCCTCCTGAGGTTGAAGAGGCATGATGTTGAAATGTTGAAGTTGAAATGGTGCTGGAATAGTGGAGGCAGCTCCTGTTTTCTTTGTGACTTGAGGTAACTCTCTGTGGATCTAAATCAATAGTTGTTTAGTGGTCCGAAAATGTCTGAAACATTCACTTGTTTGACCATGCTGTAGGTCACATAACTGTTTTGTTACAGGCAATATGCTTTGTGGACTCACTGGACAGAGTTTGCTCTCCGGTTTTGTGATGAAATAAAGGTGTGGTTGAATTTATTCTGTCACTGTGTCTTCTTACTGTCTCGGCCTTAGGCCTATATATCACGGTGTCAAGGCATATGAACTAACAGGTTATAGAGCAAACAACGCAATTATCACAAATAATAATATGCAATTTAGCAGACGCTTTTATCCAAAGCGACTTACAGTCATGCGTGCATACATTTTTTTGTGTATGGGTGGTCCCCGGGGATCGAACCCACTACCTTGGCGTTACAAGCGCCGTGCTCTACCAGCTGAGCTACAGAGGACCACATCACAACACATATGTAGGTTGTAATATGGCTTTTCTTTCTGGCTTTCCCAGTGATTTTTCCAACGCAGATACTGGTTGAAAGTGCGTGGGCAACAGAGAAACAAAATGGTGCAGTTTGAGGCCCTGTGGCGGAGAGTGATGGGGGGGTGATGGATATCGGGGTGTGAGCAGGTGCATCTGGGCAGGGGTGATGTTGTGGATATTTGGATGTTGTTGTTTTTATGTGGATGTCATTTATTTTTAATTTTTTTTAGAATCATTGTATGAAAAAAGAATTAGACAAAATTAAATATTACCAATTGAATGACATCTATTGCAAGATAAATCAGTGTTAGAGTTCACATAGCTGGCCATAAATGGATGTAGCATTTTACTTTATGGGTTATGTATGCTTTCTAACCCATTGCTTTCTACTTCAATACAGATAATTAAAGGAGTAGGTTATATATATATATATTCACATTAAAAAGTCTGTCAGATTTTCCAGTCATTCCAATTAATTAAATACCCCTTGATCCTCAAGAATAGTACTTGGAAATTTAGAAACATAGATTAGCCAAACTGTTTTCCCTGAGCATAAACCAAAGACAAAGGACTCATTAGCCTGCTCTATTGTCTATGTTTTCGTCTTAGAGGACTGATTGGGCTGATTGAAACATAAATGCTGCTTTGAGCACTACCGAAAAGACTGTTTGTATTTACTATAGGCTTATTGTTTACATATTTGTTGGTGATAAATAATAATATTCACCATAGAATAAGGAATTACAATACATAATTAATAGGATCTCTACGGGTGACACTTTTATATTTCGATAATTTGCAGCTGTTGAAGTCTATCACAATTGCGCAAGTTTGTCCGTTTTTTTTTTTTTTTTTTTTTATCGGCACGAATTAAATTGAGCAATAAAATCCCAACTCGTGGTCTTCTTAAATTAAAGTTGTTTGTGACAGTATGGAGCACAATACCCCGGAGGAGTTTAGAAAGGGACGAACTCCTCAAACTGTTATTCCACAGGCTGGGATCTGCACTATGTAGCTGTTCACTGGCTGTCCACGGGTCACACAAACAATGATTGATAGGCAGTTTAGCCTACACGTCTTAAATTCAACCATTACTGGGGTGAAATAAACCTATACGTTTTGTGTGAACAACAACCGCAATCTGTAAGGCACGAATAATTGAGAGAGCAGCAGTGTGATTCACATAATTGTAGATATCGATAATTGGCCTAAGTGTAGGCTGCTGTAGACCTTACCGCCAAGCGTTTATTCAAGTTGGTCGTATAATCTTTGATGCTGACAGCAGTAGCACCATGGGAAGACGTACTGTAGCTTGGACTGTGGCCTGCTCTTTTCCCGCGATCCATTAAATGCATTTGGTGTGTCAGCATAGTGCTCTCTGACTTGTGGTCAGACTCACTCAGCCGGAACCAACTTAGATTTGCGCCTTTTTTTCAATTTTGATTTGAATGTCATTGAGAAAACAGAAAGGTGCAGTGGCGATGCGTCATTCAGGGCCGGTGCCTCTTTTGAGCCCCACCTGTTTAGCAAAAAATATAATAATGCATTTTTATTTTACTTTATTTTTTGCCTGTTTTGCAGGTTATTTTGGCATTAATCCGTGTCACAAATCAGTTTGCAAACAATATAATTTTTTATATCATTGAGTTAATAAAGCCGCATACAAACATTGTCTCTTTTTTGCTTTCTTGAGTAAGGCAGCTCCAAAATGCAGGTGTTTTCAGCCTAGCTCCGTGCTTTCTGTGGTGGGTGGGGCAGCCAGCAGAAAATACGGAGCGTAGGGGTTGGTAATGTTCTCTAGTTGAGCCGTAATTGGCTCAGTGTTCTGTCACTCATGGTGACACTACCTCACGCAAAATCTACAGGTAGAGCTCGAAAATTCAAGCTCCTTGGGTGCTGCCATAGAGTTACATTAGAAATGCAAGATCCAAGAAGGCTCAAGGTCATTGGCCACAGATAAAATGACATCAAATCACATATAATTTTTTTAGTCATTTAGCAGACACTCTTATCCGGAGCAACTTACAGTTAGTGCATACATTTTTTTTATCATACTGGCCCCCCGTGGGAATCAAACCCACAACCCTGGCGTTGCAAACGCCATGCTCTACCAACTGAGCTACATCCCTGCCGTCCCTACTCTGGACGACGCTGGGCCAATTGTGCGCCGGGTATGACAGAGCCTGGATTCAAACCAGGATCTCTAGTGGCACAGCTAGCACAATTGCGATGCAGTGCCTTAGACCACTGCGCCACTCGGGAGAGTATATCTTATATCTACCGTAGCTTTGATTGGACTGATCATGTCAACATCATACTTTCCAAATCTTAGCTAGCAAGCTAGCAGTCATCATCATGAATCAAGTCGACAATCTACTGGCAAATCCTTTTTAATCCTTGTCATATGAAGAGAAATAATGAAGAGAAATTATAGATAAAACGTACCGGTGCTCATCGGCCATTGGACATAAACATTACACAACAAGTTGGAAATCGCAAATTCAACAATGAGTGGTTTGGAAGGAATCAGTAGCTAACTGCAAGCGCTAGCCTGCTATTCAGTGGAGTGGGTGTGTGGTCCAAGTCTAGGTTTAAGGGTCTCTTTTCCAAGCTTAAAATGATACAAATTCAGCACCATGGGCCTTAAAATGTTGAATACATTGGCCATGCTGTCAATCCACCATGACTTCGGCCGTGTTCAAAACAACTGGAAACTCAGAACTGGGAAATCTCAGACTTCAGTGAGTTCAAGACAACTGGGAACCCGGAAAAAGGCGAGCTCCGACTGGGAAACTACATTCGGAATTCCAAGTCGGGAACTCTGACCTGAAGATCACTGACGTCATGATTCTAACTTGGTTTTTTTTCGAGTTCCCAGTTGTCTTGAAAGCACCATAAATCCAGAGAATGCTAGACTTTGATGAAAAAAATTGCCCACAAAGGACCACTGCGCCACCTTCCTGTTGAAGTGAGCACAGGACAACAAGGTGAGTCCAAAAATAAATTGTATGCTGCAGAACTATATGGCTGATGACACATGAAATACTGTGTCTGCATACCAACTTTACACTACAGAACTATATGGCTGATGACACATGAAACACTGTGTTTGGTGGGTGATGGAATCTGGTAGATTCTATCACCCACCACACCTCTACCTAGGGCTGTAACGTCATGGAATGTTGGATGCTGGTAAAACATCTGCCATAGAAATAGAATGAATAGAACTGGAGTCCCCATTCAAGTCTATGATGGCTTAATGGGTGAACTGGCGGCCTTTGCGAATGAACCCATACAGTGAGGGTAAAAAAGTATTTGATCCCCTGCTGATTTTGTACGTTTGCCCACTGACAAAGAAATGATCAGTCTATAATTTTAATGGTAGGTTTATTTGAACAGTGAGAGACAGAATAACCACAAAAAAAATCAAATGTCTAAAATGTTATAAATTGATTTGCATTTTAATGAGGGAAATATGTATTTGACCCCTCTGCAAAACATGACTTAGTACTTGGTGGCAAAACCCTTGTTGGCAATCACAGAGGTCCGACATTTCTTGTAGTTGGCCACCTGGTTTGCACACATCTCATGAGGGATTTTGTCCCACTCCTCTTTGCAGATCTTCTCCAAGTCATTAAGGTTTTGAGCCTGACGTTTGGCAACTCGAACCTTCAGCTCCCTCCACAGATTTTCTATGGGATTAAGGTCTGGAGACTGACTAGGCCACTCCAGGACCTTAATGTGCTTCTTCTTGAGCCACTCCTTTGTTGCCTTGGCCGTGTGTTTTGGGTCATTGTCATGCTGGAATACCCATCCACGACCCATTTTCAATGCCCTGGCTGAGGGAAGGAGGTTCTCACCCAAGATTTGACGGTACATGGCCCCGTCCATCGTCCCTTTGATGCGGTGAAGTTGTCCTGTCCCCTTAGCAGAAAAACACCCCCAAAGCATAATGTTTCCACCTCCATGTTTGACGGTGGGGATGGTGTTCTTGGGGTCATAGGCAGCATTCCTCCTCCTCCAAACACGGCAAGATGAGTTGATGCCAAAGAGCTCCATTTTGGTCTCATCTGACCACAACACTTTCACCCAGTTCTCCTCTGAATCATTCAGATGTTCATTGGCAAAATTGAGAAGGGCATGTATGTGTGCTTTCTTGAGCAGGGGGACCTTGCGGGCGCTGCAGGACTTCAGTCCTTCACGGCGTAGTGTGTTACCAATTGTTTTCTTGATGACTATGGTCCCAGCTTCCATGAGATCATTGACAAGATCCTCCCATGTAGTTCTGTGCTGATTCCTCACCGTTCTCATGATCATTGCAACTCCACAAGGTGAGATCTTGCATGGAGCCCCAGGCCGAGGAAGATTGACAGTCCTTTTGCGTTTCTTCCATTTGCGAATAATCGCACCAACTGTTGTCACCTTCTCACCAAGCTGTTTGGCGATGGTCTTGACGCCGATTCCAGCCTTGTGTAGGTCTACAATCTTGTCCCTGACATCCTTGGAGAGCTCTTTGGTCTTGGCCATGGTGGAGAGTTTGGAATCTGATTGATTGATTGCTTCTGTGGACAGGTGTCTTTTATACAGGTAACAAACTGAGATTAGGAGCACTCCCTTTAAGAGTGTGCTCCTAATCTCAGCTCGTTACCTGTATAAAAGACACCTGGGAGCCAGAAATGTTTCTGAATGAGAGGGGGTCAAATACTTGTTTCCCTCATTCAAATGCAAATCAATTTATAACATTTTTGACATGCATTTTTCTGAATTGTTTTGTTGTTATTCTGTCTCTCACTGTTCAAATAAACCTACCATTAAAAGTATAGACTGATAATTTATTTGTCAGTGGGCAAACGTACAAAATCAGCAGGGGATCAGGCAAACGTACAAAATCAGCAGGGGATCAAATACTTTTTTCTCTCACTGTAGGAGCAAAGCAGGAAGTAAAATGTGTGCTAAAATACACTGAGTGTACAAAACATTAGGTACACCTTCCTTTTTTATTTTACCTTTATTTAACTAGGCAAGTCAGTTAAGAACACATTCTTATTTACAATGACGGCCTACACCGGCCAAACCAATATGACGCAATCACGGCCAGTTGTGATACAGCCTGGAATCGAACCAGGGGGTCTGCCTCAAGCACTGAGATGCACCCCCTTTTGCCCACAGAACAGCCTCAATTCGTTAGGGCATGGACTCTACAAGGTGTCAAAGGCGCTCAACAGGGATGCTCAGCCAGGTCACCCGTGATACATGTCAGTATTCCACATCCATCCATGTCTGAGGACATCAGGAGATGATGTGGAAACTGGCCACTAGGGAGCAACAGTGAACACTTACCAAGCCCCATTCAAAGGCACTTAAATATTTTATCTTGTCCATTCACCCTCTGAATGCCACACATACACAATCCATGTCTCAAGGCTTAAAAATCCTTCTTCAACCCTTCATCTACACTGATTGAAGTGGATTTATCAGGTGACATCTGAATTTGTATTTGTATTTATTATGGATCCCCATTAGTTCCTGCCAAGGCAGCAGCTACTCTTCCTGGGGTTTATTATGGATCCCCCATTAGTTCCTGCCAAGACAGCAGCTACTCTTCCTGGGGTTTATTATGGATCCCCATTAGTTCCTGCCAAGGAAGCAGCTACTCTTCCTGGGGTTTATTATGGATCCCCATTAGTTCCTGCCAAGACAGCAGCTACTCTTCCTGGGGTTTATTATGGATCCACATTAGTTCCTGCCAAGGCAGCAGCTACTCTTCCTGGGGTTTATTATGGATCCCCATTAGTTCCTGCCAAGGCAGCAGCTACTCCTCCTGGGGTTTATTATGGATCCCCATTAGTTCCTGCCAAGGCAGCAGCTACTCTTCCTGGGGTCCAGCAAAATTAAGGCAGTAATATACATTTTAAAAACATTACAATACATTCACAACAGATTTCACAACACATGAAGTGTGTGCCCTCAGGCCCCTACTCTACTACCACATATCTATAACACAAAATCCATGTGTACATGTGTGTTAAATCAAATCAAATCAAATCAAATTTTATTGGTCACATGCGCCGAATACAACAGTGCGTATGTTATCGTGTGTTTTTATGCATGTGTCTATGTTTGTGTTGCTTCACAGTCCCCGCTGTTCCATAAGGTGTATTTTTATCTGTTTTTTTAAGTCTAATTTTATTGCTTGCATGAGTTACTTGATGTGGAATAGAGTTCCATGTAGTCATGACTGTGAAGAGACCTCTGGTGGCATGTCTTGTGGGGTATGCATGGGTGTCCAAGCTGTGTGCCAGTAGTTCAAACAGACAGCTCGGTGCATTCAACATGTCAATACCTCTCACAAATACAAGTAGTGATGAAGTCAATCTCTCTTCCATTTTGAGCCAGGATAGATTGGCATATTATTAATGTTAGCTCTCTGTGAACATTCCAACTACCGTGCTGCCCTGTTTTGAGCCAATTGCAATATTCCTAAGTTCCTCTTTGTGGCACCTGATCACACAACTGAACAGTAGTCCAGGTGCGACAAAACTAGGGCCTGTAGGACCTGCCTAGTTGAAAGTGTTGTGAAGAATGCAGAGCAGTGCTTTATTATGGACAGAATTCTCGCCATGCTAGCTACCGTTGTATCAATATGTTTTGACCTTCACAGTTTACAATCCAGGGTTACTCCAAGCAGTTTAGTCTCCTCAACTTGCTCAATTACCACATTATTCATTACAAGATTTAGTTGAAGTTTAGGGTTAAGTGAATGATTTGTCCCAAATACAATTCTTGAGGTTTTTGAAATATTTAGGACTAACTTATTCCTTGCCACCCATTCTGAAACTAACTGCAGCTCTTTGTTAAGTGTCATTTCAGTCGCTGTAGTAGCTGACGTGTATAGTGTTGAGTCATCCGCATACATAGCCACACTGGCTTTACTCAAGGCCAGTGGCAGGTAAAGATTGAAAAAAGTAAAGGGCCTAGACAGCTGCCCTGGGGAATTCCTGATTCTACCTGGATATGGTTGGAGAGGCTTCCATTAAAGAACACCCTCTGTGTTCTGTTGGACAGGTAACTCTTTATCCACAATATAGCAGGGGGTGTAAAGCCATAACACATACGTTTTTCCAGCAACAGACTATGATCGATAACGTCAAAAGCTGCACTGAAGTCTAACAAAACAGTCCCCCCCCCACAATCTTTTTATCATCAATTTCTCTCAACCAATCATCAGTCAATTTTTTTATTCCTCATCAGTACACAGGGATTTATCAGTTTTTACAGTCATTTTCTTAATGGGGTGCATGCTTATTAGTAACTGGAATAAGCAAATTCATAAATGTGTCAAGTGCAGTGTCTGGTTGTTCGTCATTACACACCACGGACCAACATATATTCTTTACATCAACAACATAGGAATCCCTACAAAATGTATTGTATGACCTCTTATACACTATATTAGGCCCAGCCTTTGGAACTTTGGTTTTCCTAGATATGGCTACTATATTGTGATCACTGCATCCGATGGATTTGGATACTGCTTTCAAACAAATTTCTGCAGCATTAGTAAAGATGTGATCAATACATTTTGATGATTTCCTTCCTGTGCTGTTTGTAACCACCCTGGTAGGTTGACTGATAACCTGAACCAGGTTGCAGCCACTGGTTACAGTTTGAAGCTTTCTCTTGAGTGGGCAGCCTGATGAAAGCCAGTCAATATTTAAATCACCCAGAAAATATACCTATATTGATATCAAACTACATTATCAAGCATTTCACACATGTTATCCAGATACTGACTGTTAGCACTTGGTGGTCTATAGCGGCTTCCCACCAGAATGGGCTTTAGGTGAGGCAGATGAACCTGTAGCCATATTACTTCTACAGTATTTAACATGAGATCCTCTCTAAGCTTTACAGGAATGTGGTTCTGAATATAAACAGCCACACCTCCACCTTTGGCGTTTCTGTATTTTCTGTAGATCTTATAACCATGTATTGCTACCACTGTATCATCAAAGGTATTATCCAAGTGAGGTTCAGAGATTGTCAGAATAGGAATGTCATCTGTTACTTGCAAATTATTGATTTCATTAACCTTGTTTCTTAAGCTACATGTGCTAATGTGGGCTATTTTTAACACTTTTCTGGGATATTTGATTGTTTTTCTTGCTTTATTGGGAAGCTTAGCAGAGGTAGACATGCTCAAGTTATTTATGTTAGTGCAGGGTGAGCTGCACACAGTGGACTTCCTGCTAGGGCACACCACCTCAGTGCTAACAATATAACTCTGGTTCATAGGCTCATGATTACAGCATACGACGGCTGTAGGATCAGCAGAGTTATTCAGGGCAGTAAGAGGGATTAGAGGGACATAAATGAGGTAACTTATATTGTGTCTTCCAAAGCCCCTGGGATAATGTACATTTGCTGAAACATTATGACAACTCAGCAACACAATGGGAGGGATTAAATTAGCTGTGCTTGGTTCATCAATAAGGGATAATAGCTTTCACCTGGATTCACCTGGTCAGTCTATGTCATGGAAAGAGCAGGTATTCCTAATGTTTTGTGCAGTCGGTGTATGCGCTGCGATTTGTTGATTCAACTCTACTGAAATTACAAAAATACATTCCATTGCATGAGCCAAATCAGAAACAAATGTGTTACTTCAACAGTATTTAACATGAGATCCTCTCTAAGGTTTACAGGAATGTGGTTCTGAACATAAACAGCCACACCTCCACCTTTGGCATTTCTGTATTTTCTGTGCAGTCAATGTATGTGCTGCGATTTGTTGATTCAACTCAACTGAAATGACAAAAATACATTCCATTGCCAAATGAAAAACAAAAAAAATATTTGCATACACAGCCCTGAGCTAATATGATTTTCTAGAGCCCACCCCTTACCAAGATAAACAGTCATTGGTCTATTATAATCAGATCATATTGTGATGTCATGATGTGGGAAAAAGTTCCATCCCATCAAAACAGGCTGAAATTCCAGGGATTTTTTTTTCTTCAAACAGCTCTTACACAAAAGGGGCATTATTATAATTTTCACAATTTCAGTGTTATTTCACCTCATAGTGTGGAAATATCTTTTTTTTTTTTAACATGAAAATCACATTTTTAACTGCACTGCTCCTTCAACATCATTTGAATGAACATTATACATTACCATGGAAATGATTGCATCACAATAACTGGCTTACCTGGTTAAATAAAGGTTATTTACAAAATAGATAACATTATGTACAAAATAAATTACAAATAACGCGGAAAAACACACATGATAGTACAATTGGTTAGAGGGCTGTAAAACGGCAGCCATCTTCTCGTTGTGAGAATGGCGCCAGAGAAGATGGCTGCCGTTTTACAGCCCTCTAACCAATTGTACTATCATGTGTGTTTTTCCGCGTTATTTATAATTTATTTTGTACATAATGTTTCTGCCATCGTCTCTTATAACCAAAAATAGCTTCTGGATATCAGGACAGCGATTACTCACCTCGTATTGGACGAAGATTTTTTCTTCAACGAGGCGGCCGCGAAGGATATCCTACAGACACCCGACAAGGCCCAAATCCCCGTCATTCGCATGAGGAAGAGACTGAGATATCGTGGACGTGGGTCGGGGTGCCTTGTAAGGATCCGACGGCGAGCTAGTAAACTGCCGCTCCCTATTAGCCAATCTTCAATCATTGGAGAACAAATTGGATGACCTAAGATTACGGTTATCCTACCAATGGGACATTAAAACTGTAATATCTTATGTTTCACCGAGTCGTGGCTGAACGACGACATGGATAACATACAGCTAGCGGGCTATATGCTACATCGGCAGGATAGAACGGCTGACTCCGGTAAGACAAGGGGTGGCGGTCTGTGTATATTTGTAAACAACAGCTGGTGCACAAAATCAAATACTAAGGAAGTCTCGAGGTTTTGCTCGCCTGAGTTTCTTATGATAAGCTGTAGACCACACTATTTACCAAGAGAGTTTTCATCTATATTTTTCATAGCTGTCTATTTACCACCACAAACCAATGCTGGCATTAAGATTGCACTGAATGAGCTGTATAAGGCCATAAGTCAACAGGAAAATGCTCATCCAGATGCAGCGCTCCTAGTGGCTGGGGACTTTAATGCAGGGAAACTTAAATCCGTTCTACCTAATTTCTACCAGCATGTTAAATGTGCAACCAGAGGAAAAAAAACTCTAGACCACCTTTACTCCACACACCGAGACGCATACAAAGCTCTCCCTCGCCCTCCATTTGGCAAATCTGACCACAACTCTATCCTCCTGATTCCTGCTTATAAGCAAAAACTAAAGCAGGAAGCACCAGTGACTCGGTTAATAAAAAAGTGGTCAGATGACGCAGATGCTAAGCTACAGGACTGTTTTGCTAGCACAGACTGGAACATGTTCCGGGATTCTTCAGATAGCATTGAGGAGTACACCACATCAGTCACTGGCTTCATCAATAAGTGCATCGATGATGTCGTCCCCACAGTGACCGTACGTACATACCCCAACCAGAAGCCATGGATTATAGGAAACATCCGCACTGAGCTAAAGGGTAGAGCTGCCGCTTTCAAGGAGCGGGACTCTAACCCGGACGCTTATAAGAAATCCCGCTATGCCCTCTGACGAACCATCAAACAGGCAAAGAGTCAATACAGGACTAAGATTGAATCGTACTACACTGGCTCTGACGCTCGTCGGATGTGGCAGGGCTTGAAAACTATTACAGACTACAAAGGGAAGCACAGCCGCAAGCTGCCCAGTGACACAAGACTTCCAGACGAGCTAAACCACTTCTATGCTCGCTTCGAGGCAAGCAACACTGAAGCATGCATGAGAGCACCAGCTGTTCTGTATGACTATGTGATCACGCTCTCCGTAGCCGATGTGAGTAAGACTTTTAAGCAGGTCAACATTCACAAGGCCGCAGGGCCAGACGGATTACCAGGACGTGTACTCCGAGCATGTGCTGACCAACTGGCAAGTGTCTTCACTGACATTTTCAACATGTCCCTGACTGAGTCTGTAATACCAACATGTTTCAAGCAGACCACCATAGTCCCCGTGCCCAAGGACTCTAAGATAACCTGCCTAAATGACTACCGACCCGTAGCACTGACGTCTGTAGCCATGAAGTGCTTTGAAAGGCTGGTCATGGCTCACATCAACAGCATCATCCCAGAAACCCTAGACCCACTCCAATTTGCATACCACCCCAACAGATCCACAGATGATGCAATCTCTATTGCACTCCACACTGCCCTTTCCCACCTGGACAAGAGGAACACCTACGTGAGAATGCTATTCATTGACTACAGCTCAGCATTCAACACCATAGTGCCCTCAAAGCTCATCACTAAGCTAAGGATCCTGGGACTAAACACCTCCCTCTGCAACTGGATCCTGGACTTCCTGACGGGCCGCCCCCAGGTGGTAAGGGTAGGTAACAACACATCTGCCACACTGATCCTCAACAAGGGGGCCCCTCAGGGGTGCGTGCTCAGTCCCCTCCTGTACTCCCTGTTCACCCATGACTGCATGGCCAGGCACGACTCCAACACCATCATTAAGTTTGCCGACGACACAACAGTGGTAGGCCTGATCACCGACAACGATGAGACAGCCTATAGGGAGGAGGTCAGAGACCTGGCCGTGTGGTGCCAGGATAACAACCTCTCCCTCAACGTGACCAAGACAAAGGAGATGATTGTGGACTACAGGGAAAAAAAGAGGACTGAGCACGCCCCCATTCTCATCGACGGGGCTGTAGTGTAACAGGTTGAGAGCTTCAAGTTCCTTGGTGTCCACATCACCAACAAACTATCATGGTCCAAACACACCAAGACAGTCGTGAAGAGGGCACGACAAAGCCTATTCCCCCTCAGGAGACTGAAAAGATTTGGCATGGGTCCTCAGATCCTCAAAAAATTATACAGCTGCACCATTGAGAGCATCCTGACTGGTTGCATCACCACCTGGTATGGCAACTGCTTGGCCTCTGACCGCAAGGCACTACAGAGGGTAGTGCGTACGGCCCAGTATATCACTGGGGCCAAGCTTCCTGCCATCCAGGACCTCTATACCAGGCGGTGTCAGAGGAAGGCCCTCAAAATTGTCAAAGACTCCAGCCACCCTAGTCATAGACTGTTCTCTCTGCTACCGCACGGCAAGCGGTACCGGAGTGCCAAGTCTAGGTCCAAAAGACTTCTCAACAGCTTCTACACCCAAGCCATAAGACTCCTGAACAGCTAATCATGGCTACCCGGACTATTTGCACTGCCCCCCCACCCCATCCTTTTACGTCTGTTAATTATTCATGCATAGTCACTTTAACTCTAACCACATGTACATATTACTTCAACTACCTCAACTAGCCGGTGCCCCCGCACATTGACTCTGCACCGGTACCCCCCTGTATATATAGCCTCCCTACTGTTATTTTATTTTACTTCTGCTCTTTTTTTCTCAACACTTTTTTGTTGTTGTTTTATGTTACTTTTTAATTAAAAATAAATGCACTGTTGGTTAAGGGCTGTAATGTCTGCACCTGTTGTATTCGGCGCATGTGGCCAATACAATTTGATTTGAAATACCAGGCAGCCATTGCGAGTGTTCCCATGAGTTTACCAGTCAAACTGCCAGGGTTAGAGGTTCCAAGCCTTTTCTATTCATTCTATTTCTGTGTGCTGCAGCAGCATTGTGGTCATTCATTCAGCTGTTCGTTCGACCCCCTTCACCCAGAACCCCACCACCTTCCCCCAGCACCACCACCCCTTTCCCCCAGCACCACCACCACCTTCCCCCAGCACCACCACCCCTTTCCCCCAGCACCACCACCCCTTTCCCCCAGCACCACCACCCCTTTCCCCCAGCACCCCCACCCCCTAATTAAGATTAAAGAATGCCTTGTAAACAGAGCTGATGGGTTCTGACACAGGGCCAGCAGGGGCCAGGGTGGAAGCTGTCTGTGGATGGGAGAGGCTGAGCAGTGGCCCGAAACCGCACCACAAACACGCACCCATTTACATTTTTAGTCATTTAGCAGACGCTCTTATCCAGAGCGACTTACAGTTAGTGAGTGCATACATTCTTTATTATATTTTTCATACTTCCCCGTGGGAATCAAACCCACAACCCTGGCGTTGCAAACGCCATGCTCTACCAACTGAGCTACATCCCTGCCGGTCATCCCCTCCCCTACCCTGGACCAATTGTGCGCCGCCCCATGGGTCTACCGGTCGCGGCCGGCTACGACAGAGCCTGGATTCGAACCAGGATCTCTGCGATGTAGAGCCTTAGACCACTGCGCCACTCGGGAGACGAACATATAGGCCCCGTAGCATTCAACGCACACACAACGCACACACAACGCACACACAACACACACACAACACACACACAACACACACACACGAACAGGCCTCTAGTGGAACAGGCTATGGAGCCTCACAGTTTGGTCTCAGTGTCTGTCCTGCTACGGGGCCTGTTCCTCTAGAGGTGGTCTCAGTGTCTATCCTGCTACGGGGCCTTGTTCCTCTAGAGGTGGTCTCAGTGTCTATCCTACTACGGGGCCTGTTCCTCTAGAGGTGGTCTCAGTGTCTATCCTGCTACGGGGCCTGTTCCTCTAGAGGTGGTCTCAGTGTCTATCCTGCTACGGGGCCTGTTCCTCTAGAGATGGTCTCAGTGTCTATCCTGCTACGGGGCCTGTTCCTCTAGAGGTGGTCTCAGTGTCTATCCTGCTACGGGGCCTGTTCCTCTAGAGGTGGTCTCAGTGTCTATCCTGCTACGGGGCCTGTTCCTCTAGAGATGGTCTCAGTGTCTATCCAGCTCCGTTCTGTTCCTCTAGAGGTGGTCTCAGTGTCTATCCTGCTCCGTTCTGTTCCTCTCCAAGTTGTATTTGTCACATGCACCAGTACAGTGAAGTGCTTAACTTGCAAGCCCTACCCAACAGTGCATTATTCAATGTAAAAAAGTATAACTAATAAGAAAATTAAAATACATCAAAAACGAGAAAGAAGAGAGCTATATAATGCGTAAATGTACAATGTGCAGAGATATTGGAGTATTTGACGTAGATAAAGTACATGTAGGCCGGGATTAGGAGTGACTGGTAACAGGATAAATAATAATAATAATCTGCTGTGTGTCACAGTTTGGGGTCAGTGTCTATCCTGCTCCAGGGCACCCTGTGTGGTGTGGAGGGAGAGGAAGTAGACTGGAGAGATGGAAACACAGATAAAGGAGAAAATAATGAAGAATGAAGACAGAAAAACATCAACATCAATAAAGAACTAAAAATAACCCCAACATAAAGTGTCTTAACAGGGCGTTGGGCCACCACGAGCCAGAACAGCTTCAATGCGCCTGGGTATTGATTCTACAAGTGTCTGGAACTCCCATCAGGATAGAAATGATTCCCAATAGGTTGAAGGTGGTCACTCAGAATGGGCTGTGTATTTATTGCCGTTTGCCCTCTAAGGGGTTGAGTGGACCTAAAGTCCTGAACCAGGGACGGGCAAGAGCCTCCCCTCTTTTGTAGGCCTGCGGATCAATGTCCCTCTTGTTATGTCAGTCACTAGCTAGGTGTCCATCCAGCTGGCGACAGATTTTCACGCGAATATTCCAAAATCTGCATAAAAACAATATGTGCATTTTCCCTCCAGAGATGTGCTGTCATCAAATTGACTTGATGCGGATAAAAGGCTGTGTGGTGACGTAGCGTACTTAAAAATACCTTTTGAGATTAAATTCCAATGTACCGAATAAATAATACAAGTTAAATGGGTTTCCATCGCATTTTCAACTCTACTGATGGTTTTCTCACAAAACATTTTTTACATGTCAGAGCAAAAACCAAGCCATGAGGTCGAAGGAATTGTCCGTAGAGCTCCGAGACAGGATTGTGTCGAGGCACAGATCTGGGGAAGGGTACTAAAACATTTCTGCAGCATTGAAGGTCCCCAAGAACACAGTGGCATCCATCATTCTTAAATGGAAGATGTTTTGAACCACCAAGACTCTTCCTAGAGCTGGCCGCCCGGCAAAACTGAGCAATCGGGGGAGAAGGGCCTTGGTCAGGGAGGTAACCAAGAACCCGATGGTCGCTCTGACAGAGCTCTAGCGTTCCTCTGTGGAGATGGGAGAACCTTCCAGAAGGACAACCATCTCTGCAGCACTCCACCAATCAGGCCTTTATGGTAGAGTGGCCAGACAGAAGCCACTCCTCAATAAAAGGCACATGACACCCCGCTTGGAGTTTGCCAAAAGGCACCTAAAGACTCTCAGACCATGAGAAACAAGATCCTCTGGTCTAATGAAACCAAGATTAAACTATTTGGCCTGAATGTCAAGTGTCACATCTGGAGGAAACCTGGCACCATCCCTACGGTGAAGCATGGTGGTGGCGGCATCATGCTGTGGGGATGTTTTTCAGCGGCAGGGACTGGGAGACTAGTCAGGCTCGAGGGAAAGATGAACGGAGCAAAGAACAGAGATCCTTGATGAAAACCTGCTCCAGAGCGCTCAAGACCTCAAACTGGGACGAAGGTTCACCTTCCAACAGGACAACAACCCTAAGCACACAGCCAAGAAAATGCAGGAGTGGCTTCGGGACAAGTCTTTGAATGTCCTTGAGTGGCCCAGCCAGAGTCCGGACTTGAACCCGGAGACCTGAAATTAGCTGTGCAGCGACGCTCCCCTTCCAACCTGACAGAGCTTGAGAGGATCTGCAGAGAAGAATGGCAGAAACACTCCAAATACAGATGTGCCAAGCTTGTAGCGTCATACCCAAGAAGACTCAAGGGTGTAATCTCTGCCAAAGGTGCTTCAACAAAGTACTGAGTAAAGGGTCTGAATACCTATGTAAATGGTATATTTCATGTTATTATTTTTTATAGATTACAAAGAAAATCTGAAAACTTGTTTTTGCTTTGTCATTATGGGGTATTGTGTGTAGATTGATGAGGGAATAACAATAAAAAAAACTATTTTTGAATAAGGCTGTAACGTAACAAAATGTGGAAAAAGTCAAGGGGTCTGAATACTTCCGAAGGCACTGTAATAGGCAACAGCGCTCTGGTAAAAAGTAGCGCACTACAAAGGGAAAAGGGTGTCATTGGGGATGCACCCATGAAGCCACTGTGCTGAAGCATTACTACCACCACTACGCTAAGAGTGAAGGTCATCACCATGGAAACGGGTGCCACTGTGCTGAAGCATTACCACCACCACTACGCTAAGAGTGAAGGTCATCACCATGGAAACGGGTGCCACTGTGCTGAAGCATTACCACCACCACTACGCTAAGAGTGAAGGTCATCACCATGGAAACGGGTCTCGGAGTATACATTTAATCCCGAACCTCTGAACTGTGAGGACTTAATCAGGCTAAATCCCTCCGCCGGGCCTGACCTCTTCACGAAAGCCTTTTACTGAGGGGATGTGTAATAGAGATGGGCGTTAAGAAGACATGGCGGTTCTTCTTCTTTAGGGAGCTGTGGGAGAGATGTAGGAGGTGTTAGGAAGACAGGGAGCTGTGGGAGAGACGTAGGGGGTCTCAGGAAGACAGGGAGCTGTGGGAGAGATGTAGGGGGTCTTAGGAAGACAGGGAGCTGTGGGAGAGATGTAGGGGGTCTTAGGAAGACAGGGAGCTGTGGGAGAGATGTAGGGGGTCTTAGGAAGACAGGGAGCTGTGGGAGAGATGTAGGGGGTCTTAGGAAGACAGGGAGCTGTGGGAGAGACGTAGGGGGTCTTAGGAAGACAGGGAGCTGTGGGAGAGATGTAGGGGGTCTTAGGAAGACAGGGAGCTGTGGGAGAGATGTAGGGGGTCTTAGGAAGACAGGGAGCTGTGGGAGAGATGTAGGGGGTCTTAGGAAGACAGGGAGCAATGGGAGAGATGTAGGGGGTCTTAGGAAGACAGGGAGCTGTGGGAGAGACGTAGGGGGTCTTAGGAAGACAGGGAGCAGTGGGAGAGACGTAGGGGGTCTTAGGAAGACAGGGAGCTGTGGGAGAGACGTAGGGGGTCTTAGGAAGAAAGGGAGCTGTGGGAGAGACGTAGGGGGTCTTAGGAAGACAGGGAGCTGTGGGAGAGACGTAGGGGGTCTTAGGAAGACAGGGAGCTGTGGGAGAGATGTAGGGGGTCTTAGGAAGACAGGGAGCTGTGGGAGAGATGTAGGGGGTCTTAGGAAGACAGGGAGCTGTGGGAGAGATGTAGGGGGTCTTAGGAAGACAGGGAGCTGTGGGAGAGACGTAGGGGGTCTTAGGAAGACAGGGAGCTGTGGGAGAGATGTAGGGGGTCTTAGGAAGACAGGGAGCTGTGGGAGAGATGTAGGGGGTCTTAGGAAGACAGGGAGCTGTGGGAGAGATGTAGGGGGTCTTAGGAAGACAGGGAGCAATGGGAGAGATGTAGGGGGTCTTAGGAAGACAGGGAGCTGTGGGAGAGACGTAGGGGGTCTTAGGAAGACAGGGAGCAGTGGGAGAGACGTAGGGGGTCTTAGGAAGACAGGGAGCTGTGGGAGAGACGTAGGGGGTCTTAGGAAGAAAGGGAGCTGTGGGAGAGACGTAGGGGGTCTTAGGAAGACAGGGAGCTGTGGGAGAGACGTAGGGGGTCTTAGGAAGACAGGGAGCTGTGGGAGAGATGTAGGGGGTCTTAGGAAGACAGGGAGCTGTGGGAGAGATGTAGGGGGTCTTAGGAAGACAGGGAGCTGTGGGAGAGATGTAGGGGGTCTTAGGAAGACAGGGAGCTGTGGGAGAGATGTAGGGGGTCTTAGGAAGACAGGGAGCTGTGGGAGAGATGTAGGGGGTCTTAGGAAGACAGGGAGCTGTGGGAGAGATGTAGGGGGTCTTAGGAAGACAGGGAGGTGTGGGAGAGATGTAGGGGGTCTAAGGAAGACAGGGAGCTGTGGGAGAGATGTAGGGGGTCTTAGGAAGACAGGGAGCTGTGGGAGAGATGTAGGGGGTCTTAGGAAGACAGGGAGCTGTGGGAGAGATGTAGGGGGTCTTAGGAAGACAGGGAGCTGTGGGAGAGATGTAGGGGGTCTTAGGAAGACAGGGAGCTGTGGGAGAGATGTAGGGGGTCTTAGGAAGACAGGGAGCTGTGGGAGAGATGTAGGGGGTCTTAGGAAGACAGGGAGCTGTGGGAGAGATGTAGGGGGTCTTAGGATGAGAGGGAGCTGTGGGAGAGATGTAGGGGGTCTTAGGAAGACAGGGAGCTGTGGGAGAGATGTAGGGGGTCTTATGAAGACAGGGAGCTGTGGGAGAGATGTAAGGGGTCTTAGGAAGACAGGGAGCTGTGGGAGAGATGTAGGGGGTCTTAGGAAGACAGGGAGCTGTGGGAGAGATGTAGGGGGTCTTAGGAAGACAGGGAGCTGTGGGAGAGATGTAGGGGGTCTTAGGAAGACAGGGAGCTGTGGGAGAGATGTAGGGGGTCTTAGGAAGACAGGGAGCTGTGGGAGAGATGTAGGGGGTCTTAGGAAGACAGGGAGCTGTGGGAGAGATGTAGGGGGTCTTAGGAAGACAGGGAGCTGTGGGAGAGATGTAGGGGGTCTTAGGAAGACAGGGAGCTGTGGGAGAGATGTAGGGGGTCTTAGGAAGATAGGGAGCTGTGGGAGAGATGTAGGGGGTCTTAGGAAGACAGGGAGCTGTGGGAGAGATGTAGGGGGTCTTAGGAAGACAGGGAGATGTGGGAGAGATGTAGGGGGTCTTAGGAAGACAGGGAGCTGTGGGAGAGATGTAGGGGGTGTTAGGAAGACAGGGAGCTGTGGGAGAGATGTAGGGGGTCTTAGGAAGACAGGAAGCTGTGGGAGAGATGTAGGGGGTCTTAGGAAGACAGGGAGCTGTGGGAGAGATGTAGGGGGTCTTAGGAAGACAGGGAGCTGTGGGAGAGATGTAGGGGGTCTTAGGAAGACAGGGAGCTGTGGGAGAGATGTAGGGGGTGTTAGGAAGACAGGGAGCTGTGGGAGAGATGTAGGGGGTCTTAGGAAGACAGGGAGCTGTGGGAGAGATGTAGGGGGTCTTAGGAAGATAGGGAGCTGTGGGAGAGATGTAGGGGGTCTTAGGAAGACAGGGAGCTGTGGGAGAGATGTAGGGGGTCTTAGGAAGACAGGGAGATGTGGGAGAGATGTAGGGGGTCTTAGGAAGACAGGGAGCTGTGGGAGAGATGTAGGGGGTGTTAGGAAGACAGGGAGCTGTGGGAGAGATGTAGGGGGTCTTAGGAAGACAGGAAGCTGTGGGAGAGATGTAGGGGGTCTTAGGAAGACAGGGAGCTGTGGGAGAGATGTAGGGGGTCTTAGGAAGACAGGGAGCTGTGGGAGAGATGTAGGGGGTCTTAGGAAGACAGGGAGCTGTGGGAGAGATGTAGGGGGTGTTAGGAAGACAGGGAGCTGTGGGAGAGATGTAGGGGGTGTTAGGAAGACAGGGAGCTGTGGGAGAGATGTAGGGGGTCTCAGGAACAGGGAGCTGTGGGAGAGATGTAGGGGGTCTTAGGAAGACAGGGAGCTGTGTGGGAGAGATGTAGGGGGTCTCAGGAAGACAGGGAGCTGTGGGAGAGATGTAGGGGGTCTTAGGAAGACAGGGAGCTGTGGGAGAGATGTAGGGGGTCTTAGGAAGACAGGGAGCTGTGGGAGAGATGTAGGGGGTCTTAGGAAGACAGGGAGCTGTGGGAGAGATGTAGGGGGTCTTAGGAAGACAGGGAGCTGTGGGAGAGATGTAGGGGGTCTTAGGAAGACAGGGAGCTGTGGGAGAGATGTAGGGGGTCTTAGGAAGACAGGGAGCTGTGGGAGAGATGTAGGGGGTCTTAGGAAGACAGGGAGCTGTGGGAGAGATGTAGGGGGTCTTAGGAAGACAGGGAGCTGTGGGAGAGATGTAGGGGGTCTTAGGAAGACAGGAAGCTGTGGGAGAGATGTAGGGGGTCTCATACCACCACAGTCTTAAATAACTGCTACGATTGACCAATGGCTAAGATGTCATCGAGGACTCCACACACCCCAGCCATGAGCTGTTCTCTCCCTTACCGAGGTCTGATACCAACAGGCTCAGAGACAGTTTCTATCTACAAGCCATCAGACTGCTGAACACTTGAACTGGACTGACCACCTGCACTGACTCTCCACACCTTAGCACACATTTAGATCAGTTCTTGCTCAAAATGAAACAATAACCGTTGACCAACTTATTGATGATGTGTCTATAGGCGTTTATACCTTTAAAATCATCAGCTTCTCTTACCATTAAAAACCATTATGTGGTAAACCATATAATTAACTCTCTATATTATACCATTATATGGAGAGCACTATAATATCAACAACCCTCGGATGGTCGTCACCATGGTCACCATGATGGGATGGTCGTCACCATGGTCACCGCGATGGGATGGTCGTGACCATGGTCACCGCGATGGGAGGGAGGGAGGGAGGGAGGGGAGGGAGGGAGGGAGGGGAGAGAGGGAGGGAGGGAGGGAGGGGAGGGAGGGAAGAGACAATGGCTGTGTTTATTAGCAACCGGCCGGTTAGTGTTGGGTCCTGGTTGGGCCGAGTGCGTGTGTGTGTGTGTGTGTGTGTGTGTGTGTGTGTGTGTGTGTGTGTGTGCGTGTATGGCTGGTCTGCCCTGGTCGGGTTCAGCTACCGGTCAGCGGTTCTGAGGTCCCGGGGTCTCTGGGCCCTTTTTGAAAAAGATCCCTGAAGCAGAATTAAAGTGATCTACCTCCGGACCGTTCTCTCTCTCTCTCTCTCTCACCCCCCTCTTTCTTTCTCCTATCTCTCTCTCTAATCAGTGTGCTGCCCTTCCTGAGCCACTTTGAAATGTGTCTAATGGTCCTTGATTTGTGTGGCATGTTGGAGGCCTGTCCCAGAGACCTTTCCAAGAGTTGTGGGGCTTCTATGGAACAGCGACAGGACCAGGGAGACAGGGAAACAGAGACAGGGAAACAGAGACAGGGAAACAGAGACAGGGAAACAGAGACAGGGAAACAGAGACAGGGAAACAGAGACAGGGAAACAGAGACAGGGAAACAGAGACAGGGAAACAGAGACAGGGAAATGTCAGTGTAAGTATGTGTGAGTGTCTGGGTAGAGTCCAGTGTGTGTGCATAGTGTCAGTGCAAGAGAGTTAGTTCAAGAAAGGGTCAATGCAGGTAGTCCGGTTAGCCATTTCATGAGGTATTTAGCTAATTAGAAGCTGTTCAGGGTCCTGTTGTTTCCAGACTTAGTGCACTGGTACCGCTTCCCGTGCGGTAGGAGAGAGAACAGTCTATGGCTGAATGGATGGCTGAAGTCATTGAAAATGTTTAGGGCCTTCCTCTGACACCACCTGGTGTACATGTCCCGGATGGCAGGAAGCTCGGCCCCAGTGATGTACTGGGCCATACTCACCACCACCCTTCTGTAGCACCTTGTGTTCGGGAGCAGTTGCCATACCAGGCGGTGAGGCAGCCAGTCAAGATGCTCTCAATGGTGCAGCTGTAGAACTTTCTGAGGATCTGAGGGGCCATGCCAAACCTTTTCAGGCTCCTGAGGGCGAAGAGGCTCTGACGTGCCTTCTTCACGACTGTGTGGGTGATGTGTGGACCATGATACATTTCTTTGCGATGTGGACACCGAGGAACTTGAAGCTCTCGACCCGCTCCACTACAGCCCCATCGATGTGGATGGGGCTGTGCTCCTTTTCTATCCAGATACTGTCCATAATGTCTATACACACCATCATATACATACAGTGCATTCGGAAAGTATTCAGACCCCTTGACTTTTTCCACGTTTTGATACGTTACATCCTTATTCTAAAATGGATTTATTTTTATTTTTACAATCGTCATCAATCTACACACGATACCCCATAATGACAAAGCAAAAACAGGTTTTTAGAAATTTTTGCAAATGTATTACACATAAAAAATGGAAATATATCATTTACATACTTATTCAGACCCTTTACTCAGTACTTCGTTGAAGCACATTTACATTTTAGTCATTTAGCAGACGCTCTTATCCAGAGCGACTTACAGTTAATGAGTGCATACATTTTTCATACTGGCCCCCCGTGGAAACGAACCCACAAGCTTGGCGTTGCAAGCGCAATGCTCTACCAACTGAGCTACAGGGGACTGCACCTTTGGCATCGATTACAGCCTTGAGTCTTCTTGGGTATGACGCTACAAGCTTGGCACACCTGTATTTGGGGAGTTTCTCCCATTCTTCTCTGCAGATCCTCTCAAGCTCTGTCAGGTTGGATGGGGATTGTCGCTGCACAGCTATTTTCAGGTCTCTCCAGAGATGTTTGATCGGGTTCAAGTCCGGGCTCTGGCTGGGCCACTCAAGGACATTCAGAGACTTGTCCCGAAGCCACTCCTGCGTTGTCTTGGCTGTGTGCTTAAGGTCATTGTCCTGTTGGAAGGTGAACCTTTGCCCCAGACTGAGGTCCTGAGCGCTCTGGAAAAAGTTTTCAACAAGGATCTCTCTGTACTATGCTCCGTTCATCTTTTCCTCGATTCTGACTAGTCTCCCTGCCGCTGAAAAACATCTCCACAGCATGATGCTGCCACCACCATGCTTCACCGTAGGGATGGTGCCAGGTTTCCTCCAGACGTGACACTTGGCATTCAGGCCAAAGAGTTCAATCTTAGTTTCACCAGACCAGAGAATCTTGTTGAATCTTGTTTCTCAAGGTCTGAGAGTCTTTAAGTGCCTTTTGGCAAACTCCAAGCGGGCTGTCATGTGCCTTTTATTGAGGAGTGGCTTCTGTCTGGCCACTCTACCATAAAGGCCTGATTGGTGGAGTGCTGCAGAGATGGTTGTCCTTCTGGAAGGTTCTCCCATCTCCACAGAGGAACTCTGGAGCTCTGTCAGAGTGAACATCCAGCTCTAGGAAGAATCTTGGTGGTTCCAAACTTCTTCCATTTAAAAATGAGTTCTTGGGGACCTTCAATGCCGCAGAAATGTTTTGGTGCCCTTCCCCAGATCTGTGCCTCGCACAATCTTGTCTCGGAGCTCTACAGACAATTCCTTCAACCTCATGGCTTGGTTTTTGCTCTGACATGCACTGTCAACTGTGGGACCTTATATAGACAGGCGTGTGCCTTTTAAAATCATGTCCAATCAATTGAAATTTTCACAGGTGGACACCAATCAAGTTGTAGAAACAACTCAAAGATGACCAATGGAAACAGGATGCACCTGAGCTCAATTTCGAGTCTCATAGCAAAGGGTCTGAATACCTATGTAAATAAGATATTTCTGTTTGTTATTTTTAATATATTAGCACCAAATAATAAAAACCTGTTTTCGATTTGTCATTATGCGGTATTGTGTGTAGATTGATGAGGAAAAATGTTTATTTAGTCAATTAGGAATAAGGCTGTAACATAACAAAATGTGGAAATAGTCATGGGGTCTGAATACTTTCCGAATGCACTGTATATATTTATATTCCAGACTGTTCGTCCTGATGTTTCTTAATTTCTTTATTTTCTTTTTTGGGATGTGTGTGTATTGTTTTGTATTGTTAGATATCACTGTACTGTTGGAGCTAGAAACACACCTGCGATAATATCTACAAAATATGTGTATGAGACCAATTTTTTTTATTTTTTTTTATATCAAATCAATCAATCAAATGTTTTTTTTATAAAACCCTTTTTACATCAGCAGATGTCATAAAGTGCTATACAGAAACCCAGCCTAAAACCCCTAACAGCAAGCAATGCAGATGTAGAAGCACGGTGGCTAAGAAAAACTCCCTAGAAAAGGCAAAAACCTAGGAAGGAACCTAGAGAGGAACCAGGCTCTGAGGGGTGGCCAGTCCCCTTCTGGCTGTGCCGGGTGGAGATTATAACAGTACATGGCCATTAAGGCCAGATTTTTCTCCAAGATGTTCAAACGTTCATAGATGACCAGCAGGGTCAAATAATAATCACTGTAGAGGTTGCAACAGGTCAGTACATCAGGAGTAAATGTAACTTGGCTTTTCATAGCCAGGCATTTAGAGGTTGAAATAGCAGGTGCGGTAGAGAGAGAGAGAGTTGAAAACAGCAGGTCTGGGACAAGGTAGCACGTCCGGTGAACAGGTCAGGGTTCCATAGCCGCAGGCAGAAGAGTTGAAACTGGCATGGTCCTAGGGCTCAGGTCCTCTGGAATGGGAGGGATAGAGGGATAGAGAGAGAATTTGAGGGAGCATACTAAAATTCACACAGGACACCGGATAAGACAGGAGAATAACACCTGATATAACAGACTGACCCTAGCCCCCCGACACATAGGCTATTGCAGCATAGATACTGGAGGCTGAGACAGGGGGGGTCAGGAGACACTGTGGCCCCATCTGACGATACCCCCGGACAGGGCCAACCAGGCAGGATATAACCCCACCCACTTTGCCAAAGCACAGCCCCCACACCACCAGAGGGATATTAACAGACCACCAACCTACTACCCTGAGACAAGGCTGAGTATAGCCCACGAAGATCTCCTCCACTGCACAAGCCCAAGGGAGCGGCAAACCGGACAGGAAGATCAAGTCAGTGACTCAACCCACTCAAGTGATGCACCCCTCCTAGAGACGGCATTGAAAGCACCAGCAAGCCAGTGACTCAGCCCCCGTAATAGGGTCAGAGGCAGAGAATCCCAATGGAGAGACAGGAACCATCCAGGCAGAGACAGCAAGGGCGGTTTGTCGCTCCAGTGCCTTTCCGTTCACCTTCGCACCCCTGGGCCAGACTACACTCAATCATAGGAGCTACTGAAGAGATGAGTCTTCAGTAAAGACTTAAAGGTCGAGGCCGAGTCTGCATCTCTCACATGGATAGGCAGACCATTCCATAAAAATTGAGCTCTATAGGAGTAAGCCCTGCCTCCAGCTGTTTGCTTAGAAATTCTAGGGACAATAAGGAGGTCTGCGTCTTGTGACCGTAGCGTACGTGTAGGTATGTACGGCAGGACCAAATCGGAGAGATAGGCAGGAGCAAGCCCATGTAATGCTTTGTAGGTTAGCAGTACAACCTTGAAATCAACCCTAGCCTAAACAGGAAGCCAGTGTAGAGAGGCTAGCACTGGAGCAACATGATCAAATGTTTTGGTTCTAGTCAAGATTCTAGCAGCCGTGTTTAGCACTAACTGAAGTTTATTTAGTGCATTATCCGGGTTGCCGCAGAGTAGAGGATTGCAGTAGTCTAATCTAGAAGTGACAAAAGCATGGATTAGCTTTCTGCATCATTTTTGGACAAAAAGTTTCTACAATTTTGCAAACGTTACGAAGATGGAAAAAAACTGTCCTTGAAATATTATTGATATGTTCGTCAAAAGAGAGATCAGGTTCCAGAGTAACGCCGAGGTCCTTCACAGTTTTATTTGAGACGACTGTACAACCATTAAGATTAATTGTCAGAGCCAACAGAAGATCTCTTTGTTTCTTGGGACCTTGAACTAGCATCTCTGTTTTGTCCAAGTTTAAAAGTAAAACATTTTCCGCCATCGACTTCCTTATGTCTGAAACACAGGCTTCCAGGGTAGGCCATTTTGGGGCTTCACCATGTTTCATCGAAATGTAGAGCTGCATGTCGTCCGCATAGCAATAAAAGTTAACATTGTGTTTCCGAATGACATCACCAAGAGGTAAAATATATAGTGAAAACAATAGTGGTCCTAAAACGGAACCTTGAGGAACACCGAAACGTACAATTGATTTGTCAGAGGACAAACCATCCACAGAGACAAACTGATATCTTTCCGACAGATAAGATCTAAACCAGGCAAGAACTTGTCCTTATAGACCAATTAGGGTTTCCAATCTCTCCAAAAGAATGTGGTGATCGATGGTGTCAAAAGCGGCACTAAAGGTCTAGGAGCACCACCTTCAGTCTCAGTACTATGAATAGTACTATAAAGCAGCACTAAAGGTCTAGGAGCACGAGGACAGATGCAGAGCCTTGGTCTGACGCCATTAAAAGGTCATTCACGAGTGAGGTCTCAGTGCTATGATGGGGTCTAAAACCAGACTGAAGCGTTTCGTGTAAATGTTTTGTCTTCAGGAAGGCAGTGAGTTGCTGCCCAACAGCTTTTTCTAAAAATGTTGAGAGGAATGGGAGATTGGATATAGGCCGATAGTTTTTTATATTTCCTGGGTCAGAGTTTGGCTCTTTCAAGAGAGGCTTTATTACTACCACTTTTAGTGAGTTTGGTTCACATCCAGTGGATAGGGAGCCATTTATTATGTTCAACATAGGAGGGGCAAGCACAGGAAGTAGCTCTTTCAGTAGTTTAGTTGGAATAGGGTCCAGTATGCAGCTGGAAGGTTTAGAGGCCATTACTTTTTTGTGAATACAGGATTAAAACACTTGAGTGTCTCCATTGACCCTCGGTCCTGGCAGTTCTGTGCAGACTCAGGACAGCTGAGCTTTGAAGAAATATGGAGATTCAAAGAAGGAGTCCGTAATTTGCTTTCTAATTATCATGATCTTTTCATCGAACAAGTTTATGAATTCATCACTGCTGAAGTGAAAGGCATCCTCTCTTGGGGAATGCTGCTTTTTATTTAGCTTTGCGACAGTATCAAATAGACATTTTGGATTTTTCTTATTCTCCTTAATTAGGTTGGAAAAATAGGATGATCGAGCAGCAGTGAGGGCTCTTCGATATTGCTCTGTACTTTCTTTCCAAGCAAGTAGGAAGACTTCCAGTATGGTGGAGCGCCATTTCGTTCCAATTTTCTGGAGGCTTGTTTCAGGGCTCTGGTATTTCTGTAAACCAGGGAGCTATTTTCTTGTGACAAAAGTTTTTTTTGTTTTTAGGGGTGCGACTGCATCTAGGGTATTACGCAAGGTTACATTTAGATCCTTAGTTAGGACGTTAACTGATTTCTGTACTCCAACGTCCTTGAGTAGCTGGAGGGAGTCTGGAAGGGCCTCTAGGAACCTTAGGGTTGTCTGAGAATTTATAGCACGGCTTATGATGGTCCTTGGTTGGGGTCTGAGCAGATTATTTGTTGCGATTGCAAACGTAATAAGATGGTGGTCTGATAGTCCAGGGTTATGAGGAAAAACATTTAGATCCACAATATTTATTCCACGGAGCAAAACTAGATCCAGGGTATGACTGTGGCAATGAGTAGGTCCGGAGACATGTTGGACAAAACCCACTGAGTCGATGATGGCGCCGAAAGCCTTTTGGAGTGGGTCTGTGGACTTTTCCATGTGAATATTAAAGTCACCAAAAATTTGAATATATTATCTGCCATGACTACAAGGTCCGATAGGAATTCAAGGAACTCAGTGAGGAACTCTGTATACGGCCCAGAAGGCCTGTAAACAGTAGCTATAAAAAGTGATTGAGTAGGCTGCGTAGATTTCATGACTGGAAGCTCAAGAGACAAAAACACAGTAATTTTTTGGGGGGTTAATTTACATTTGCTATCGTAAATGTTAGCAACACTTCCGCCTTTGCGGGATGCGCGGGGAATATGGTCAATAGCGTAACCAGGAGGAGAGGCCTCATTTAACACAGTCAATTCATCAAGATTATGATCAGTGATTAGTTCATTGACCATAACTGCCTTGGAAGTGAGGGATCTAATCCTATTTTGAGATGTGAGATATCACAATCTCTTTCAATAATGACAGGAATGAAGGAGGTCTTTATTCCAGTGAGATTGCTAAAGCAAACACTGCCATGTTTAGTTTTGCTCAACCTAGATTGAGGCACAGACACGGTCTCAATGGGGATAGCTGAGCTGACTACCCTGACTGTGCTAGTGGCAGACTCCACTAAGCTGGCAGGCTGGCTAACAGCCTGCTGCCTGGCCTGCACCCTGTCTCATTGGGGAGGCTAACAGCCTGCTGCCTGGCCTGCACCTTATCTTATTGTGGAGCTAGAGGAGTTAGAAACCTGTCTATGTTGGTAGATAAGATGAGAGCCCCCCTCCAGCTAGGATGGAGTCCATCACTCCTCAGCAACCCAGGCTTGGTCCTGTTTGTGGGTGAGTCCCAGAAAGAGGGCCAATTATCTACAAATTCTATCTTTTGGGAGGGGCAGAAAACAGTTTTCAACCAGCGATTGAGTTGTGAGACTCTGCTGTAGAGCTCATCACTCCCCCTAACTGGGAGGGGCCAGAGACAATTACTTGATGCCGACACATCTTTCTAGCTATTTTACACGCTGAAGCTATGTTGCTCTTGGTGACTGTTTCATACTAACATTGTTGGTGCCGACGTGGATAACAATATCCCTATACTCTCTACACTCGCCAGTTTTTTTTTTTTTTTTAACGATTGCGTCTGAAGCTGTGCTTGCAGCACGGCTATCCTCACCATAAGGCGATAGTTCTCCTGTATACTATTATGAACAGCGACTGCAATTAGATGGCATTGTGTTAATGTTACTACTTAGCTTCGGCTAGTGGAGGTCCTGTAGAACCATGTCCAGAGTGAGTAAAAAATATACAAATAACTAAGATGTTGGTAGAATGTGTTAAAGATTAAATGTTTTTTTTTTTTTTTTTTTAAAAACCATCAAGTTTGGCAGGTAGCCAAGCAGCATCAAAACAGCGTAGCACGGAGACAAGTGACATGCTCAAAACGGAAGTGTTATGGTCTGATTGACCAGGAGGTCCTTGTACAGTTGAAGTCGGAAGTTTACATACACCTTAGCCAAATACATTTAAACTCAATTTTTCACAATTCCTGACATTTAATCCTAGTAAAAATGCCCTGTTTTAGGTCAGTTAGGATCACCACTTTATTTTAAGAATGTAAAATGTCAGAATAATAGTAGAAAGAATTATTTCTTTCAGCTTTTATTTCTTTCATCACATTCCCAGTGGGGTCAGAAGTTTACATACACTCAAATAGTATTTGGTAGCATTGCCGTTAAATTGTTTAACTTGGGTCAAACGTTTCGGGTAGCCTTCCACAAGCTTCCCACAATAAGTTGGGTGAATTTTGGCCCATTCCTCCTGACAGAGCTGGTGTAACTGAGTCAGGTTTGTAGGCGTCCTTGCTCGCACACGCTTTTTCAGTTCTGACCACACATTTTCTATAGGATTGAGGTCAGGGCTTTGTGATGGCCACTCCAATACCTTGACTTTGTTGTCCTTAAGTCATTTTGCCACAACTCTGGAAGAATGCTTGGAGTCATTGTCCATTTGGAAGACCCATTTGCGACCAAGCTTTAACTTCCTGACTGATGTCTTGAGATGTTACTTCAATATATCCACATAATTTTCCTTCCTCATGATGCCATCTATTTTGTGAAGTGCACCAGTCCCTCCTGCAGCAAAGCACCCCCACAGCATGATGCTGCCACCCTCGTGCTTCACGGTTGGGATGGTGTTCTTCGGCTTGCAAGCCCCCCTTTTTCCTCCAAACATAACAATGGTCATTATGGCCAAACAGTTCTATTTTTGTTTCATCAGACCAGAGGATATTTCTCCAATAAGTACGATATTTGTCCCCATGTGCAGTTGCAAACCGTAGTCTGGCTTTTTTATGGTGGTTTTGGAGCAGTGGCTTCTTCCTTGCTGAGCGGCCTTTCAGGTTATGTCGATATAGTACTCGTTTTACTGTGTATATTGATACTTTTGTACCTGTTTCCTCCAGCATCTTCACAAGGTCCTTTGCTGTTGTTCTGGGATTGATTTGCACTTTTCGCACCAAAGTACGTTCATCTCTAGGAGACAGAACGCGTCTCCTTCCTGAGCGGTATGACGGCTGCGTGGTCCCATGGTGTTTATACTTGCGTACTAAACGTTTGTACAGATGAACGTAGTACCTTCAGGCGTTTTGGAAATTGCTCCCAAGGATGAACCAGACTTGTGGAGGTCTACAATTTTTTTTCTGAGGTCTTGGCTGATTTCTTTTGATTTTCCCATGATGTCAAGCAAAGAGGCACTGAGTTTGAAGGTAGGCCTTGAAATACATCCACAGGTACACCTCCAATTGACTCAAATGATGTCAATTAGCCTATCAGAAGCTTCTAAAGCCATGACATCATTTTCTGGAATTTTCCAAGCTGTTTAATGGCACAGTCAACTTAGTGTATGTAAACTTCTGACCTACTGGAATTGTGATACAGTGAATTATAAGTGAAATAATCTGTCTGTAAACACTTGTTGGGAAAAATAACTTATGTCATGCACAAAGTAGATGTCCTAACCGACTTGCCAAAACAATATTTTGTTAACAAGACATTTGTGGAGTGGTTGAAAAATGAGTTTTAGTGACTCCAACCTAAGTGTTTCTGAGTTTTGTTGCCTCTAGTTATCCTGCATTAAAATCACCTGCCTTGTGAAACGCTGCCTCTTCTTGTCTGTTTATGGCCCTATACAGCTCATTGAGTGAGGTCAGTGCCAGCACCGATTTGTAGTGGGAAATAGATATTTACGAAAATATAGATGAAAACTCTCTTGGTAAATAGTATGGTCTGCAGGTATTCATGTTATCAACCTCGAGACTATTAAAGATCACACACCAGCTTTTGTTAACAAAGAGACACACCTATGTGTGACTTTCATGTTGAGGCCCTCCCGCCCTACCCGAGTCTGCCGTCCAAACTTGACGATGCATAGAAAAACCGAGTTGTATATCCATGTCCTCGTTCAGCCACGATTCCGAGAATCATAGGATATTACAGCTTTTCAGGTCCAGTTGATAGGACAGTCTCGAACGGAGCTCATCCAGTTTATTCTCCAGTGATTGCACTTCACAATTTCACAATTTGACATATGCTCAGTACATTGTTTTCACTGAGGAAATGAACTAGTCTGCTGTTAATGATAATGCAGAGGATTTTCCCAAGGTTGCTGTTGATGCATATCCCACGGTAGTTATTGGGGTCAAATTTGTAATAATAATAATAATATGCCATTTAGCAGACGCTTTTATCCAAAGCGACTTACAGTCATGCGTGCATACATGCATGTATGGGTGGTCCCGGGGATCGAACCCACTACCTTGCCGTTACAAGCGCCGTGCTCTACCAGCTGAGCTACAGAGTCTCCACTTTTGTGGATTGGGGTGATCAGTCCTTGGTTCCAAATATTGGGGAAGATGCCAGAGCAAAGGATGATGTTAAAGAGTTTAAGTATAGCCAATTGGAATTTGTTGTCTGTATATTTTATCATTTAATTGAGGATACCATCAACACCACAGGCCTTTTTGGGTTGGAAGGTTTGTATTTTGTTGGGTTGGGTTTCTTTCTTAGGTTTTCGCACCATTTGTCACTGTTGTTACTTTTCTTCGGATTTCTGTTAGAGATTTTTAGATTTGATAGGGAAGCTGAGGTCAAATATACTGTTTAGGTTTTCTACTGCCAATTACAGTGGAACGTTTTGTCCAGGAAGTTGTCTAAAAGGGATTGGATTTGTTGTTGCCTAATTGTTTTTTGGTAGGTTTCGACACTACTTTCCTTCCATCTATAGCATTTCTTAATATTATTCAGTTCCTTTGGCTTTGATGCCTCATGATTGAGTATTGCTCTGTTCAAGTAGACTGTGATTTTGCTGTGGTCTGATAGGGATGTCAGTGGGCTGACTGTGAATGCTCTGAGAGACTCTGGGTTGAGTTCAGTGATAAAGTAGCCAAGAGATGAGCTATAGGTGTACCTACCATAGGAGTCCCCTCGAAGCCTACCATTGACTATGTACATACCCAGCGTGCGACAGAGCTGCAGGAGTTGTGGCCCAGTTTTTGTTGGTGATGTTGTCGGTGATGTGTCTCGGGGGGCATATGGGGGAGGGAATGCTGTCACCTCCAGGTAGGTGTTTGTCCCCCTCTGTGCTGAGGGTGTCAGGTTCTTGTCCAGTTCTGGCATTTAGGTCGCCACAGACTAGTACATGTTCCTGGGTCTGGAAATGATTGATCTCCCCATCTCGGATATAGAAGCTGTCTTCATTAAAATATGGGGATTCTAGTGGGCCGATATAGGTGGACATTTTTCTCTGTTGAGATAATTTCCTTTTGAATTTCTAGCCAAATGTAAAATGTTCCTGTTTTGATTAATTGAATATAGTGAGATAGGTCTGCTCTATACCAAATTAGCATACCCCCTGAGTCCCTTCCCTGTTTCACACCTGGTAGTTTGGTGGATGGGACTAGCAGCTCTCTATAACCTAGAGGGCAACCAGTGGGTCCGTCTCCTCTATACCATATTTCTTGTAGGATGACAATGTCTGTATTTCCGATGGTGAAGTCCAGGTTCCTGCTTTTTAGGCCAAAGGCAGATGACCTCAGGCCTTGGATATTCCAGGATGAGATAGTGAAGGCTTTGTGTTCCATAAAGTGACCAATGTTGTTAGTTGTGTGGTTTGGCCTCAGGCCAGCAAGTGTGAGCAGAGCCTGCTGAGCATCTGGTACATGCCATTGGCTTGGGCTAGTGTAAGAGTGGGGGTTGGGCCTGTTTGCCTGCTCACGGCCTGGGCGTAAGTGTAACTTCCATGTTGAGGGCATGTTTGGCAGCATGAGTGAAGGAGGCTTTGTTGCGAAATAGGAAGCCGATTCTAGATCTAACTTTTGATTGGAGATGCTTAATGTGAGTCTGGAAGGAGAGTTTACAGTCTAACCAGACACCTAGGTATTTGTAGTTGTCCACATACTCTAGGTCAGACCCGCCGAGAGTAGTGATTCTAGTCGGGTGGGCGGGTGCAAGCAGCGTTCGGTTGAAGAGCATGCATTTAGTTTGACTAGTTTTTAAGAGCAGTTGGAGGCTACGGAAGGAGTGTTGTATGGCGTTGAAAATCGTTTGGAGGTTTGTTAACACAGTCTCCAATGAAGGGCCAGATGTATACAAAATGGTGTCGTCCGCATAGAGGTGGATCCGAGCGTCACCAGCAGCAAGAGCGACATCATTGATATACACAGAGAATAGAGTTGGCCCGATAATTGAACCCTGTGGCACACCTATAGAGACGGCCAGAGGTCCAGACAACAGGCCTTCTAATTTGACACATTGAACTCTATTTGAGAAGTAGTTGGTGAACCAGGCGAGGCAGTCATTAGAGAAACCAAGGCTATTTAGTCTGCCAATAAGAATGCGGTGGTTGACAGAGTCGAAAGCCTTGGCCAGGTCGATGAAGACGGCTGCGCAGTACTGTCTTTTATCGATCGCGGTTATAATATCGTTTAGGACCTTGAGTGTGGCTGAGGTGCACCCATGACCAGCTCGGAAACCGGATTGCATAGCGGAGAAGGTATGGTGGGATTCGAAATGGTCGGTGATCTGTTTGTTAACTTGGCTTTCAAATACTTTCGAAAGGCAGGGCAGGATGGATATAGGTCTATAACAGTTTGGATCTAGAGTGTCACCCCCTTTGAAGAGGGGGATGACCGCGGCAGCTTTCCAATCTCTGGGGATCTCAGACGTTATGAAAGAGAGGTTGAACAGGCTAGTAATAGGGGTTGCGACAATTTCGGCGGCTAATTTTAGAAAGAAAGGGTCCAGATTGTCTAGCCCAGCTGATTTGTAGGGGTCCAGATTTTTTTGCTCTTTCAGAACATCAGCTGTCTGAATTTGTGTGAAAGAGAAGAGGGGTGGGGGGGCATAGGCAAGTTGCAGCGGAGGGTGCAGAGCTGATGGCCGGGGTAGTGGTAGCCAGGTGGAAAGCATGGCCTGCCGTAGCAAAATGCTTGTTGAAATTCTCGATTATTGTAGATTTATTGGTGGTGACAGTGTTTCCTAGCCTCAGTGCAGTGGGCAGTTGGGAGGAGGTGTTCTTTACAGTGTCCCAAACCTTTTGGAGTTAGTGCTACAGGATGTAAATTTCTGTTTGAAAAAGCTAGCCTTTGCTTTCCTAACTGACTGCACTATTCTCTGCACCATTGGTTCCTGACTTCCCTAAAAAGTTGCATATCGCGGGGGCTGTTCGATGCTAATGCAGTACGCCACAGGATGTTTTTGTGCTGGTCAAGGGCAGTCAAGTCTGAGGAGAACTAGGGGCTATATATTTTCTTAGTTCTGAATTTTTTGAATGGGGCATGCTTATTTAAGATTGAGAGGAAAGCCCTTTTAAAGAACAACCAGGCATCCTCTCTCACTGTCCCCACCTCTCGCCGATTTTGCAGGTTTTCCTACAAAGCATGTAGAGGTCTGTAATTTTTATCATAGGTACACTTCAACTGTGAGAGACGGAATCTAAAACAAAAATCCAGAAAATCACATTGTATGATTTTTAAGTAATTCATTTGCATTTTATTGGGGTGGCAGGTAGCTTAGTGGTTAAGAGCGTTGTGCCAGTAACCGAAAGGTCGCTGATTCTAATCCCTGGCTGACTAGGTGAAAAATCTGTCGATGTGCCCTTGAGCAAGGCACTTAACCCTAATTGTTTCTGTAAGTCGCTCTGGATAAGAGCGTCTGCTAAATGACTAAAATGTATATGTTATTGCATGACATAAGTATTTGATCACCTACCAACCAGTAAGAATTCCGGCTCTCACAGACCTGTTAGTTTTTCTTTAAGAAGCCCTCCTGTTCTCCACTCATTAACTGTATTAACTGCACCTGTTTGAACTCGTTACCTGTATAAAAGACGCCTGTCCACACACTCAATCAAACAGACTCCAACCTCTCCACAATGGCCAAGACCAGAGAGCTGTGTAAGGACATCAGGGATAAGGCTGGGATGGGCTACAGGACAATAGGCAAGCAGCTTGGTGAGAAGGCAACAACTGTTGGCGCAATTATTAGAAAATGGAAGAAGTTCAAGATGACGGTCAATCACCCTCGGTCTGGGGCTCCATGCAAGGTCTCACCTCATGGGGCATCAATGATCATGAGGAAGGTCAGGGATCAGCCCAGAACTACACGGCAGGACCTGGTCAATAACCTGAAGAGAGCTGGGACCACAGTCTCAAAGAAAACAATTAGTAACACACTACGCCGTCATGGATCAAAATCCTGCACACACGCACGCAAGGTCCCCCTGCTCAAGGTCATGTGGTCTGATGAGACAAAAATAGAGCTTTTTGGTCTAAACTCCACTCGCCGTGTTTGGAGGAAGAAGAAGGATGAGTACAACCCCAAGAACACCATCCCAACCGTGAAGCATTGAGGTGGAAACATCATTCTTTGGAGATGATTTTCTGCAAAGGGGACAGGACGACTACACCGCATTGAGGGGAGGATGGATGGGGCCATGTATCGCGAGATCTTGGCCAACAACCTCCTTCCCTCAGTAAGAGCATTGAAGATGGGTCGTGGCTGGGTCTTCCAGCATGACAATGACCCAAAACACACGGCCAAGGCAACAAAGGAGTGGCTCAAGAAGAAGAACATTAAGGTCCTGGAGTGGCCTAGCCAGTCTCCAGACCTTAATCTCATAGAAAATCTGTGGAGGGAGCTGAATGTTCAAGTTACCAAACGTCAGCCTCAAAACCTTAATGACTTGGAGAAGATCTGCAAAGAGGAGTGGGACAAAATCCCTCCTGAGATGTGTGCAAACCTGGTGGCCAACTACAAGAAATGTCTGACCTCTGTGATTGCCAACAAGGGTTTTGCCACCAAGTACTAAGTCATGTTTTGCAGAGGGGTCAAATAAAAATTTATAACATTTCTGACATGCGTTTATCTGGATTTTTTTGTTGTTATTCTGTCTCTCACTGTTCAAATAAACCTACCATTAAAATTATAGACTGATCATGTCTTTGTCAGTGGGCAAACGTACAAAATCAGCAGGGGATCAAATACTTTTTTACCCTCACTGTATATATGTACACACACACACATATATATATATATATATATAGTCACTTTAACTCTACCCACATGTACATATTACCTCAACTACCTCAACTAGCCGGTGCCCCCGCACATTGACTCTGCAACGGTACCCCCCTGTATATATAGCCTCCCTACTGTCACTTTATTTTACTTCTGCTCTTTTTTTTCTCAACACTTTTTTTGTTGTTGTTTTATTTTTACTTAAAAAATAAAATAAAAATGCACTGTTGGTTAAGGGCTGTAAGTAAGCATTTCACTGTAATGTCTGCACCTGTTGTATTCGGCGCATGTGACCAATACAATTTGATTTGATTTGATTTGATACATATACAGTACATACATACACATATCTATATACACACACATACACACAACATATAATTACATACAGTTGAAGTCGGAAGTTTACATACACTTAGGTTGGAGTCTAAGACAGGGAATTTTTACTAGGATTAAATGTCAGGAATTGTGAAAAACTGAGTTTAAATGTATTTGGCTAAGGTGTATGTAAACTTTCAACTTCAACTGTAACCCTACTTTCCCCAATGCTACACATTCCTTTGTCTCACACCTTGGAACTTCCCTCCTACACACTGCTGCCACATGCCCATAGGTTTGACACCTGGATAACTTATATATCCTAACTTCACTTTGTCCGGGCAAAGACTCAACTTCAAGGTGTATATAAACTTCCGACTTCAACTGTACATTGTAGAATAATAGTGAAGACATCAGAACTATGAAATAACACATATGGAATCATGTAGTAACCCAAAAAGTATATATATATATATCATTATAATACCAGTGCCAGTGAAAGAATAGTTGTAAACAAATCAAAAAGACTAAAAATAAGTACAATGCAATGCAATCTGCAACCCCTTGTATGTATGTGTTTCTTGTGTGTGTGTGTGTGTGTGTGTGTGTGTGTGTGTGTGTGTGTGTGTGTGTGTGTGTGTGTGTGTGTGTGTGTGTGTGTGTGTGTGTGTAAATTACAGGGTCTGTCTAGCCCAGTAGTCTGCATATTAGATGCAGTAGTTGGAGCACCTCTCCAATCTCTGATTGTTCTAGGTGTGTTTTGCCAGAGGTTACCTCAGCATAGGTAGGCTGATGATCTGAATGATACATGGTGTGGACTGCATCATGCGGTGCACTTCTCTGAAGGACAGTGTTCTGCCCGACCCTGGAGTAGTGGTCAGTGCTGTGTTGTGATGGGCCGGGTCTAGTAGAGCTGTGTTGTGATGGGCCGGGTCTAGTAGAGCCGTGTTGTGATGGGCCGGGTCTAGTAGAGCTGTGTTGTGATGGGGTCTAGTAGAGCTGTGTTGTGATGGGCCTGGTCTAGTAGAGCTGTGTTGTGATGGGGTCTAGTAGAGCTGTCTGTGTTGTGATGGGGTCTAGTAGAGCTGTGTTGTGATGGGGTCTAGTAGAGCTGTGTTGTGATGGGGTCTAGTAGAGCTGTGTTGTGATGGGCCTGGTCTAGTAGAGCTGTGTTGTGATGGGGTCTAGTAGAGCTGTGTTGTGATGGGCCTGGTCTAGTAGAGCTGTGTTGTGATGGGCCTGGTCTAGTAGAGCTGTGTTGTGATGGGGTCTAGTAGAGCTGTGTTGTGATGGGGTCTAGTAGAGCTGTGTTGTGATGGGGTCTAGTAGAGCTGTGTTGTGATGGGGTCTAGTAGAGCTGTGTTGTGATGGGACGGGTCTAGTAGTGCTGTGTTGTGATGGGACGGGTCTGGTCGTGCTGTCCTGAGGCGGGTCTGGTCGTGCTGTCCTGAGGCGGGCCCCGTCTGGTCGTGCTGTCCTGAGGAGGGTCTGGTCTGGTAAATCTATGCTGTGTTGGGCCCGGTCTTGTAGAGCTGTGCTGTAATAAGCCGTGTCTGGCTCTTCTCTCCTGGGGATGGTGGGGGTACTGTTGTTTCAGAAGGTGGGGCAGGGGGGCTCTGCTGCTGGGGTGATGGGTGTGTGGGTCCCTGCCAAGTGTTGCATCCTTTAGGTCCTTGGCAAAGGTTCTGATACTGTCCTGATCAAGATGTGCATTATCGTGTAAATGTTCACGTCAGAGTGGGGTGGTGAGCCGTTCTGACGTTGAGCAGTGAGGCACAGTCCAGAGTGATCTGTTGGTTTATTGTGTCAATCAACTGTCCTGGGAAGTATTTTCTTGGTAGGAGGGTGGACACAACTATATTGGTTGTTGGGAACATAGCCTGTGCCCGTTCTGCCACTCTTCTCACTGCCCCAGATACATTTTCACCTTTGGCATGAAGGTCGTTTGTGCCAGTGTGGATGATGATGTTGTCGGGGGGGTCAATCCTGGTCTGACTGAGTAGCTGCATTGCACTCTCAGTTGTAGGACACCAGAACTTATACACCTGGTGTCTAGGGAATCATCTTTCCTGGACTAAGAACTTCCCATTTGAATCGATAAGGATTGCAGTTGTGGGTGACTGTCTGGGCTGGAGCAGACTGGGAGGCTGGTGCAGTGTCATCAGGCTGTGTGGTGGAGGCCATGCTGGTTATGCTGGTCTCAGGTTCTGCCTGTGTTGTACCAAGCTGATGGACATGTTCTCTAGATGCAGAGGACATAATGACTAGCTGCTGGTTGAGGGTATCAATGTATCTCTCTCTCTGCTCTAGCTCCTCTCCTGTTGTGCTCAGATGGTATCGGAGGTCATCATTTGTCTGACTCAGTTTGTCCATTCTGCTTTCTAATTTAGCAATAGATGCTCTGCTCTCCTCCCTGAACTGTTTCATCTCTTCTTTTAGTTTCTGGACAGTGTCCTCCTCTTGAAGCTTGTTCTCTCTGAGTTCTATGACCTCTGCTTCGACGAGAGAGAGGGTGTTGTGGAAACGTTGCATAGCAGGTGTTCTTGGTGTTGTAGGCATGTCCTTGGCTCTGTCTGCTGCGGGTGAAGTAGGTAGAGGGACACGGAGGGCTTCTTGCTGGGTCACAGAGACCGTTGGGGCTTTCCTCCATCATCTCCCTCTTTTACTTTTTCCTCAGCTTCTGAGATGAGTTCAGCTTCTACTTTTAGGGTAGCAAACACATTCCCAAAAGCCTGGAGTCTTGAATCATTGCCTTGTATCAATACAGTTCCATTATTGTATAAGTTGACTGTTTGATACGTGTTGCTCTGGTCAGCTTCTTCAAAAATGCTGATCTGACAGCCTTGGCTGATGCCTCTGTTTTTTTGAGAAACGGAAATCGTTGCAAATAACCCTTTTCCATATGTGCCCTCGTTTGGTATTAAATATTACATTTATCTTGTTTTTGCAACTGGTAAGATCTGCAAACAGGCATCCATGGTTCTATCCCATTATCAAACCTTTGAAACTTTTCTTAGCTTTCTCCGTTTGGATGTCTGGTGGGTAAAAATGTCCATAGCAACGCTGGTGATGTTGACTACAATTTTGCAACAGAAGCCTACCTTTTCTTGTATTATTGTCTCTAGTGTCTTTAGAGAACTGTTTTACTTTGATGTCCTTTGTCTTCTGTCCTTCTTTTGTCTTTCTATTGTGTTGTTGACTAGCTATTTTTTTGTTAGCTAGCTAGCTTCTTTTAGGAGAGTCCTTAGCAACTGATAAACAATCCAGCTAGCTAGGATAACTGCACAATTTTATAAAAATAGATACTTTTTCACAAGCCTGTCTTCTTCATTTGTTGCTTGTTTTGTCTCCCATTCAGTCTTGCAGTTTTCTTTTTTCCAATGTACTTCACTCTAAAAACCATGTATATCTCAATATTTCTTAGGAGTTCATTTTTTTCAGCAACTGCTGCTTAATTTGGAACCTCTCTCTCTCTCTCTCTCTCTCTCTCTCTCTGGAGAGAGGAAGGGAATGACGGAAGGAAGGAAGGAAAGATGGACGGAGGGAGGGAAGCAGTGCTGAGATCAGTAATTCAGAGTTAGACAGTCTGACCGATGTAATTGTGAATGAGTGTGGTGAGGACGGAGGGAGAGCGAGAGAGGGGGACAAAAGAGAAGGGAGGTAAAGAGTTAGAGGAGCTTGCAGCCAAGACCAAATCAGTAACCGCTGCTACCCGGAGTGAGCGTCCAAATGGCACCCTATTCCCTACATAGTACATTACTTGTCAGCTGAGCCTTATGAGCCCTGGTTTAAAAGTAGTGCACTAAATTGGGAATAGGGTGCCATTTGGGAAGCAGACAGGAATGAGGGGCGAGGGCATGCTCAGTCAGCTGAGCACTAACATGCAAGTGGGATAATTAGTTTTGGAAAATAATATCAAGTGATATAATCGAACCATTCTACTCTAATGATGATCCTCTATGTTGACATTGGGAAGGCGCTAATTGACGGAGAGAGAGATAGGGAGGGAAGGATGGAGGAATCCCAGAACTACAATGAGGCTGGATGGGATGAGGGGGAGGGAGAGAGGGGTGAAGGGGTGGAGGAAAGGATGGAGGAATCCCAGAACTACAATGAGGCTGGATGGGAGAGAGGGGGAGGGAGAGGGGGGTGGACGGGTGGAGGCAAGGATGGAGGAATCCCAGAACTACAATGAGGCTGGATGGGATGAGGGGGATGGAGAGAGGGGTGAAGGGGTGAAGGGAAGGATGGAGGAATCCCAGAACTACAATGAGGCTGGATGGGATGAGGGGGAGGGAGAGAGGGGTGAAGGGGTGGAGGGAAGGATGGAGGAATCCCAGAACTACAATGAGGCTGGATGGTAGAGAGGGGGATGGAGAGAGGGGTGAAGGGGTGGAGGGAAGGATGGAGAAATCCCAGAACTACAATGAGGCTGGATGGGAGAGAGGGGGATGGAGAGAGGGGTGAAGGGGTGGAGGGAAGGATGGAGGAATCCCAGAACTACAATGAGGCTGGATGGGAGAGAGGGGGAGGGAGAGAGGGGTGAAGGGGTGGATGCATGGAGGATGGTTTTTTCTACAATCATTACAAGTTGATGAGGTTTATTTGTCGGGCGTATTTTCT